>NW_013665641.1:1385852-1400179 GCF_000517525.1 Limulus polyphemus | reverse complement strand
TTGTGTGTGTCTATAAAGTTAGTGCATGGTAAATAAAAGTGATTGTGTGTGTCTAATAAAGTTGTGCATAGGTAAATAAAAGTGATTGTGTGTGTCTATAAAAGTTGTACATGGTAAATAAAAGTGATTGTGTGTGTCTATAAAAGTTGTGCATGGTAAATAAAAGTGATTGTATATGTTTACAATTCTTTAGTTCTACTTGCGGAATAACTTATACTAGGTACAAACATTTATCTGTTAAAAATCAAAAAATAATTTTAACTTGTTGATATTTGATCGTTTTAAAGTACTTACTTACTGTTGTTCTTACGTTCTGTTGCTAACATTATTGGTTAAAACCAATTTTTCGTCAAGCTTGTATAGCACAAAAATATAAAATCGTAACTATAACCAAATACTATAATTTTAGAGAAAGAGAGCAACAAATTTCAGTTTGAACCGATAGCATGCTTGTTTGTAAGAGAATTATGATAAACGATAGCTTTACAAAACACTGTAAGACCAATCTAAATCATTACTCCAAAAAAAAATATTATTTTAAAAATAGTCGCATGTTCGTTGCAACATAAAGAGAAAAGAGCAGGGCATTTGCTCTCAAACAAATTGTGTAAGATAACTGATAAAAACCACGACCTACCTGTGGTTGATTTTGATTTCAGATCTTCTGAAGGAGTTAGCTGGTATTGTTTATGGCCTGATCTCAGGAAATTTTTGTCTTTACGCTGTGGTTTAGGGTACTTCTCCTGGATTCCTGGTACTTCTTGAAACTGATAACTATTATTTGGGGCCCGGAAAACGGTCACACTTTCTTCAAAATCTGATGAAAAGTCCTCGCAGACTCCATTTGTTGAGATAGGCGATGAAGAATTGGTAAGCGCGTTTGATACAGCTTGGGGGTCTGTTCTTTCCTAAAACACCAAAATATTCATTAGAAAAGAGTTGATAACCAAATACAACACAACGGTTGTGGTGTATTGTTGCGTAACGGCACAGCTTTTAATCAATGAAAGAAGTTTGCAATCAGTAATTAACCTCATGTTCACAAATATTATTAATAATGAATACATTTTTATTTTATAATACTTCCTAATAAAGCATGCATGCATAATTTAATCTTTTCATTTTTAAATAGACTTCATCTCAATCCATTTTAGTTTAATCTACTTTTTAACAATTACAACGTTTCTCTACAAAAAGGTCAAACATCATTGATAACTTCTCTCCAAAACAACATTTAATACTCTTATCGAAACAACTCGACAACTTATTCAGGAAACAGTTGCAAATTGGGCGAGGGAAGCTGGGATGTTCTCAGTACAAATTAATAACACAACTCAAAATATCACTTCAAAAGATCAGTACTCTGTTATCATTCGTTACGTTAACAGAACACATTCACGAATACTGGAAAATACTTGTTTCAATTGCTGATGGGGGTTCACTAGTTCTGCAAAACCGACATATGAAAATCCACTGTAAGGACAATATAAAGGTTTTACTGTGTGGCTATCAACAGAGTCCCCGCACAAAGTTTATGTCTGGTGCTATGCAGATACCACATAGGCTTATATTAACAAGTATATTTGCACTGAGCTTCGCTAATGTATGATCGCACTATTAGTCCTGTGTTCACAATACAGTTCCACTTAGCACTCGTACACACACATACTTCTATTTTTACATATAAAACACTTTTAAAATAGGACAACGTTTGTGTCTAGAAATCAGTCTAGCACTGTTTGACCTATAAGTATCTTATTAATGATGTTTAGAGGGGAGAAGTACTTAGGGTTAGGCTTAACATGTATTGTGTACCTCTCTAATTCGCTCATCAGCTCATTTTTGTTTCTGTTTTCCTTATAATATTGAAACGAGTTGTCCAGGAATCTGTATGATAGAGTCGGCATGTCTGAGTTGTTGTGAAGAAATACCGAGTTTGTTAAGCGTGGGACTCTGTATGCTTTCGTTAAAATATAGTTTTGTATTTGCTGATGTGTGTTTTTGATACATTGCTCCATGCTGTGCAGACGTATTCTACGACTGGTCTTATGTATGTTCTGTTAAATTTTAATATGTTTCTGGTGAATCTCCTTGTTTGTTGCCCGTCAGGCTCATAAGAAAACTCGCTCTTTTCCAGATTCTGGTTTTAATGCTATTAATGTGTGGGATCCGGGTTAATTTCGAGTTAAAAGTAATCCCTAAGAATTTTTCTGATGTTGCTACCTGTAAGAGAGTCCCGTCTAGAACTAACTGTGGTATTATTTTGCTGGATTTTGTTAATAGTATGACTTGTGTTTTGTCCGTATGAATTTAAATTCTCCATTTATTGCAATACAGTTCTATCTCGCTTAGTGCAGGTTGAACATTATATATTGGCGTTGTTGGGTTTGGGGTACTCTTCCAGACAGCAGCTTCATATGCGAACTATGAGCAAAAAGTGTGATTTGGGTCTTTAAGAGGCATGTCGCTGGCATACATGATAAACAGGAGTAGGGCTAAATCCTCTTCCCTGATGGACGCCCGTCTCTAGAGTGAGCACTTGGAGTAGGTGCTTTCAAAATTTACTCTGATGTTCCTATCTTCGAGGAAGTTAGAAACCCAGTGGATAACTTCTTTGGGAAGTCCCATTTTGGACAGTTTGTATCTGATTCCATTGTGCCTTACTTTACCGAATGTTTTTTCTACACCAAGAAAGCATGCGACTCTGCAGTGTTTTTTTATTAAAGCCTTCTTTTAATCTAATTAGATGTTTTGTTGTTTCTCTTGCTCTTTGGAAACAGTTTTGTGTTTCTGGGAGTATTGATTTGGTTGCTAGGTAAGTTATGAGCCTAGTATTTTTTATAGAAGTTTTCCTATATTGCTTGCTAAGCTTATGGGTCGGTAGTTTTCGGAGTTATTCTCTGGTTTTCCTCCCTTTTGAAACATAAGAACATCGGCCTGTATCAAAACCAAATTATGCTTTATACATTGACCTTGTTATAATATCAAGGATTCAAGAAATATAAACCTGACGTGCGGGTAAAGGTGCAAGCTTATAAAGAATTGCTACTTAAATATGAGAAAGTAGTCACAGCTCATATTTTCATGCGCATATTTGAATTGACTTCAATATTGTAAAATTAGCAAAATGGATTTCTTAAAAGCTCTTAAAATAGTGGCTGGAATACAGAAGAAGCTCAAAACATTGATGGATATTCTGATGTTTAGATAATTTTTATAGAGTGGACAAATGATAAGCTCCAACAACTGGAAGATTGTGAACTTGAAGTACAGGCAAAGGGTATGGAAGAAGAAAACCATGGAAAGCGAATCCGCTCATGATGTACAAATATCTCATACTATTACAGCCTATAGAATTCAAGTCCACAACATGATCCTTAACATAATTAATTAGAGCACGCGTCGCTGTTTTCTTTCCAGTGGAACACTCTATGCCAACCTTGTTTGTCTTAACCTTAGAATTTTTTTCTAAAATAAGAGATCCAGAGTTTCAGAAACCGGTACTGGAAGAATTAAGCAAACGTTTGATCAAGTTTGATGATAGAAACACAGTGAAAAAAATGCACGATGTGAATTAATCAGTCTGGCTTTGTGTTGGAACAAGTTGAAGAGATCACCACTAGGGTGAGAAAAGAAACATCTAGAGAAGACTAGAGTATGGGATGTGTAGGGATATATCAACGGGGCTGGGGAATAAGTCATGCTATACATGTAAGAACTCCGCTATTTGTTACTGCCAAGTTCTGAGACGATATATATTATGATAGATGCCTATAACATGAGTGGCCTGGCCTACAAGTTTCTATTGACTCTGTTTTTCACACAAGTTGGCTGTGAGAGAAGTTTCCCTATCTTGAAATTTATTAAGAATCGACTGTATCCCAGGAGCACCTGGAGTCGTTCAGACATATGGCAAGAACAAGACGTTCTGACGAGTCTTGATTTGGATGGAGTGATTGATAGGAGTGAACTGCTCAGAGTCTGCTCACACCGTAAAGTAATTCACCAGTATTTTCTTACTTGTTGCTTACAAGGATGTATGTGATCTTACAATCAGTCAGCAGAGAGATGTACACGTAAGGAGACTGACTTATTTAGTTTATTAATCTGAATAATGAAGTAGGCCTTATTTAAAGTATATTAATTTGTTTCGGTAAAATGCAAATATCCCAGTTGGTAAAAACAACACCAAGTTCTCTGATTGAAATTAAACGTTAAACCTAAGTCGTTAAAGCCACTGATATAAACTTATATATCAGTCAAATGCAATGTTTTTATTCACACATTTACTATTTTTAAGCAAGCCGGAGCCTACTACACCGCCAACTAATAAAATAAATTGAAATAAATGAGTTTACACACAAATAAATTGAAATAAATAAATTCATGTCATTTGTATTTCAAGTATGTCTGCGTAGGTTTCCTGTAACCTATATTTACAGCAAATAGAAAGAAAAAAAGTTCCGGTACAAGAAAATAGTTCACATATACAGTTAAAAGGAGTACCACGCTAAAATAATTACACAATGAATAATTTATTAAAACAGGAACCAGCCCTAAAATGACTCTACATGTTTCGATGTTCTTACGCCACCATCTTTAGAAGAACACCGAAACATGTAGTCATTTTAAGGCTGGTTCCAAAGTTTAATAAATTATTTATTGTGTAATTATTTTAGCGTTGTACTCCTTTTAATTGTATATATGTATGTATTACACAAGGGCAGTTTTAAATTATATTTAAGAAAGTATGTTTTATTTCACTCTTTGTAAATAGTTTACGCCAAAACTTAAGTTTATATAAAAAAAAAACGAACGTCTATAAGCAGTTTATTGAAGTATATATATATATATAATATTAAAACGTATGCAGCACCAAACACAAGAGGGTAATGTTGTGCACATTGTAGAAGTGATACCGGTGCTTACACAAATACGTTTAAATCGAATTGGATCACTGTAGTTCATAGAAGTCCTGTATTTGTGTAAATTCTGCCTTCTTTCGTGGTACTAATGAATAAGGCGCCACAGACTCAACGTGGACCTGTGTACATTGAAATGCTAGGTCCGATTTTTAGTTCCTCTCTGTCACTGAATGGAATAGTTATTTACATTTCCGCAAAAACAAACAAAAAAACAAGACTTGTGATACAGTACTGCGGTGATTGAGATCATAAAACAAGACTTGGGATACAGTACTGCGGTGATTGAGATCATAAAACAAGACGTGTGATACAGTACTGCGGTGATTGACATCATAAAACAAGACTTGTGATACAGTACTGCGGTGATTGACATCATAAATACAAAGCAGATGATTAGCCACCATAGTAATTCCGCAGGTAAATACTGTCGCAAAATAGTCAAGTGTAAATGGGATTGCTACAAAATTAGTCAAATCTAATATATTGAATAAAGCATCTTGAGACGAACTAAAACATCTGAATGTGAATAACACTCATTGATCTTTTCTCTGTCATGGCTTTTATGAAAGTAGAAATTTTTCTGATGGTTGATTTCGAAAGCAATGATAAAGAAGGTGTTGTGCACTTTGATATTGTTGTTTTTTTCGTAGTGTCTGTTTGTTTGTAGTTAAGCACAAAGCTACATAAAGGGTTATCTGTGCTTTGCCCGCCACGGGTATTGAAACCCGGTTTCTAGCGTTGTAAGTCCGCAGACATACCGCGTGCCACTGGGGAGCTCGTAGTTTCTACTTGTTTAGGTATGAACATGAAAATTGAATCACTGTTAAGGATATTGTGGTGTGCTTTCTTAAATGGGAACTGGAAATAAAGCATTAATGAAACTAAATACCTTGCAATTATTGAATATGAACATCAAAAACTGTAGAGGTCAAACCTACGATAATGCTTCAAATATGGCTGGAAAATATTCGGGACTTCAAGCAAGAATTTAAAAGCAAGCAGAATCAGCCTTATTTATACCTTGCGCTAGCCATTCGTTACGTCTAGTCGGCAATTATGCAGCAGAATCATGAAGGGTAATTTTTCTGTGTTAAAAAGAGTGAAGAACAATTTACGGAACACAATATCTGAAAATTGTTTATCCTATCTTTCACTTCTGAACATAGAAAACGAGGAATTAGAACATATGAATTACGAACTAACTGTTGACCAGTTTACGGTGAAAAAGTCAGCAAAGTTTTGATGTGAGTTAGGTATTTATTCTTTATTTGTTACTAGCTAGTTACTAATTCACACCATTATGAGTTATCTAAACTAGATGTTTGTGCTAGTACTTACTAGTATTCATACCCCATTGAAAAAAATATAGAAAAAGTGAACATATTCTAAAAAAAAAGGATTTTTCTGGAAAATATTGCACAGGAAAAGTGTTCGGATTGTGCCGATATAAGCTGTAATGTTTTATATATTAAAAGTGGTACCCTTTATTGAAAAATAACAGTTTTTTTAAGAACTCTATTTTTTTAGTATTATAGTTACAAATTACATCAATAAAGATGTAAATCAAACCTTCAAGTACAGTCTTAGCGAAAGTCGTGTTCTTGTTGTGAGAAGAGTACTTTTATTTAAAATTGTGTTCTGTTATAAAGAAATGGTTGTTGCACACATCACAGTTATTTTTCTAATTGCCTGAATGTTGAAATACCCAAAGTGTGAAATTAATTTTTTATGGACATTTGTTTGCGGTGCCATTCAATAGATGGCGCCATATTATATATTTTATTCGGTCACATAAATTGATAGGTACATATATACACGCTACGTCCATTATAGTAAGATGATTATGTCAAGAGTAATACTAACTATAAAGGCTATGCACTATGTCGGTTTTGTTTACTTCGCCATATTGGCCGTAAGAACAAACTAGTGAAATAACGGTGAACCTAGCTGTTAAATGCTTAGAACTGAATCGTGTAATAATGCCAATTGGTTGTGTTGCTGTTGGTTGTACAAAATACAGGTGTGATCTTTGGCCATCTATATTGCTGTCTCCATGTAGAATAATGTGGCTGTTACATAGAAGCAGCACTTTTCTAGTCTTGCTATATACTGCAACCCAAACACTCAAAGAGCTGTCGGACAGTCATTGTGAATGACATACCTACAAACATATTCGTATTGTATTAAAAGTATTTTTCTAGACAATGAAACTATCATGAATATTAATACCAGCACCACAAAATCTTCAAGTTATGGGCTTGAACAGGGAAAATTTTTTGATGCAGACACAGACACGTCCACCTAATATAATATTCCTTCGCAGTGCACAATTATGAATATGGGCTGAAATATAGCATTAATACATAGTTGTTTTTTTTATGCGTGAACTGCTGGTAACTTAACAACCTTACTGGTCCTAGTGATTTTACCATTTTTATTGTCAAACAAGAAAAGTACTTCACAAATATGAAAATATAACTTTTGCTGTAAATTGTCACTGTTGAGTCATTTTAATACATTAAACCGCCATTAATTACACATATATTCACATACAAATTAACAGATTATATTATCTCAGAAACTATAAGTACACTTAAGAGCATGTAGCTGATGCTTGTTTGATGAAAAATTTGAATATTTGGATAGAATCATGCATTAAAAGCTTAACTAGTATAGAGCCTATAAAATGTCGATGTAATGTAACGTTAGAATCCATGCGTTATGTCGTTAAGCAATTAGATCTAGATCCTAGGCATAATAGATCTAGTAAACGTAAGCAACGTTAACAAACAACCTCACAAACAAGTCGATTCTCTTTAAAGTTAGAACGATATCAGTCGTCAGCACACATGAAATACTGCTAAGCGAATAAAGATGATTAATTGAAACTCGTCTAAGTTCAGTTTAAAAGTTCTTGTACCAGTTCAAATAGATTATGAAAAGTGACGAGTGGTATACTTTCCACAGTATGACAGTGTGCACCCAGCCTGTCACAAAGTATTTATAGGCATCTAACCTTTGTATGCCTTCAATATGTGGCACTAAAATTAAAAACTAGATTACTGAAAATATCAGGGTATTCCATGTCGAAAATGTCCATAACTGTGTCTCTGTTTGTCAACATAACTTATGAAGCGGCAGCTAAACCTGTGGTCATTGTCGGGGGAATAAAGTACGGGTCTGTCATAGCCACTCCAAATTGCTGACATTTTACCTTGTATCGATGTTTAGACAGTTCATCAACGTTGCAGTTGGTAAAGTCGTCGTGCTTACGTCCAAAATGGCAGATGGTAAAACTAGTTCCGCTTTCAGTCACGTGATTGCATAACCCCCTATAGGGGTCCGAACTTGAGATTGCGATTAGAGCCCTAGAATAGCTAAATCCTCCACTGACTAGCAGGTTTTATAGCCCAACCTTTTCACTAACAATTCTCTACGAATTTTTTGTTTGCGTGAAACAATTTGGTACCCCATTTGGACTTGGCCTTCAATAATTTAGAATATGCATTACCCTACTTCAGTAAAGGACCGATAACATCTTCACACAAAACTTTCATTTCTTTTGTTTTTTTGTTGAGAAATGTATATTATAAAAAAACCTTCAAAATTATTAACAATATTTAAAATTACCCATTTGTAAAAGTATGACAAAATAAAACTTTACTTTATAGTAAAAAACTTATTAAAATATAATTATACTCAGAACATATAATAGTTTAAACAATGAAACATCCTAGTAATAATACTCGAATATAGACAAATATTAGATGTACTTCTGCAGGGTCCCTGAAAGTGTTCTGTTTCAAGAGTAAATTAAACCAAAATTAAGAGTAAAAATATTTTTATTTCTTGCTTTTTAAGTTAATATGTCATGCTGTGTTGCAGCCTACTGACCGAGTTATTTTTCTCGTGATTCATGGCATGCTCACGTTTTACTGACGTCACGACAGTAAAAATTGCAACGTTAAGCGTCCCTTACGTAACGTCATTTTAGTATTTACTGACTGACTGACAGACAATACACTACTGTATATGGTGCGAGTGGATAAAACTGGTGACCCTCCAGTGCATCCATGTGCTATATAACTCGCGTTTTGTTTACAGAGCAAAATTTGATAGGTAGAGTTTATTAGCGATTCTTGTAAAAATTAATTTACTTCATTTAAACTATAAAAAAAATGTGTTTAACGTAAATGTTTGTATTTCAATATAAGGGCTTACATGAGACATTTATATTATAGAATATGGTAGTTTTAAGTTTGTATATTACAAAATAAAAAAATTTAATCACGTATTTCTTGAAATGTTTATGATGATACACTATACTCTCTTACGTCATTCCAACTACCAACAAAAATAAAAATAAAATAAGATAAATAAATATAAAAGAGTTGAACTTTATCCTTTACAATACTGGATCTATAAAGGTCAGGCTGTGTCCTAAATTTCATTATAGTAAGTTGATGAATATTATTAAGAATCGCAGCAACTTGTGTGTTTTAAGGGTTAACGTGTGTGTTAGCAATTAAATATAGCACTTATACTATAATATTGAGGTTAGAGACACACAAAGGTACTCAGTGCAAGAAGGTTTGAAACTTTTGTAAATTTATTGTTTTGTGTTAAAAGAGAGTTTATCTTGGTAAGATTGCAGTCACTCTTATGATTTCAGATTATATTATTTGTGAATTTTAAATTTTGTCACAACTTCCTGCTGTTATTATTTTGTTTTAATCATTTGATAAACTGATAAGCTGGAAGAAAGTATTTTTCTTGACTTTAGTTTTTTCGGTACTGTACAAATCTAATTTTATAGTGGCGTGTGATCTGTGTTAAACATTAAACAAGGTCATTTGTTAAAAAAGATCCTCCTGTATCTCTTAAATATCAATTGAGATAACGATTACGTCGGAATATATTAATATTAGCTTGAAATGTAATTGTCACCCTCCAATACTAAAATATTTCTTCTGTTATGTTTCAAGTGTTGATTTAAAAGAATGTGTTCTACATTTCAATACTGCCATTTCTTACCTCTAGAGGGATGTGAGAGAAAACATCTCTTACATCTGGAATGTGTTCATGACTTTGTCTCCGACAAATCGTGTTTTTACAAGTTAGAAAACGTTTTTTCACTGCTTCCACCTGATGATGGGTAAGCGTAGCCAAATGCTCCTCTAGTTGTTTCTCTTTGTCCTGGCCATCTAAGACCCGCACAAAAGAAAATTTAACATCAAAATTAATAGATAATAACTGAAAAAATATCAAGATTGTTCAATAAAAATATTCCGAAAATTTTTAAATACCTAAACTTTCTGCACAATTTAACTTCAGATAAGAGAACTTAGTTCTAGGAGATTAACATTAAATTATAAAAAGGCAACTATCAAAATGTTATTCAACATGATATAGTCTAAATTCACCAACAGATATTTCATGAAGGCATAAGTAGCTCTAGCTTAACTGATAAGTATTCTACAAATGGCTTAAGGACTTAATATCAATAGACAAATTTAATACAAAAGCGAATAGCTTTCTTTCTAGAGAAACATTTTTATCGCCTCGACTTTTTGCGTTACGGTTTTTTGCAGGAACTTAATATCCATCTAATCACAGTAATAGGCTTAGAACAAATTAACAGATAGAACAAAGTTTAGATGCAAAGACGTATTGGTAGGCAGCAGGAGTATTTCCCCCAAGCTCAGGGAAAGGCCCCCAAATGGGTCTGATTTACGCAAATTACGCCATAGCTTAGGGCCATCAACTGAGGGCTACGCGAGGTAAGATTTCTTTGCACCAAGAAAACAGATTCCTTTAGTGAAATGACGCTCTTGTTTAAATGTGAAAAATTCAAACAATCGAGTTTAGTGATATTGTTACAAAGTACCTAGTGAAAGTTCTGTGTATGTTACTGTTCTTGGTTAAAACAATCAGTTGTAAATGACAAGACAAAACTTCTTTATTCTCACGTATCAGTTCATATTCATTAAGGTCACTTGTTGGAATAAAGTTTTGTCTTGTGATTTACGACTGGTTGGTGTCAAATATGGATATTTCTAACTAGAAATGCACTCAGAGTGCAATCCACGACCCTCAAAATTTTCAGCATTTTCAGTAAACAACCTAAAAATATACACTAAACAACTCCTTATCTTCAGAGATGTAGGTCTAAATGCCAGAATCTTTCT
This sequence comes from Limulus polyphemus, assembly GCF_000517525.1. Taxonomy (NCBI): domain Eukaryota; kingdom Metazoa; phylum Arthropoda; class Merostomata; order Xiphosura; family Limulidae; genus Limulus; species Limulus polyphemus. The sequence continues at coordinate 1,389,066 of NW_013665641.1, read as the reverse complement.
ATCTCAATTTGTCTCGAGTTTTGACTTTTTTGAAAATCCTAATGTGCTACTATTATAACTAGTTTTGTTGACCTTCAGTATAACATTGATCTACATTCTCAAGAAGTTAATCTTTTGGTTCTTTTATCAAAATCAGATGAAATATTTTCGATTTAAAATGTTCACACACACACGTGTAAACAATTCTAGTGGCAAATAGAATAACTAACGATAATAAGTAGTACTTTAAAAAAAGAATAAACCATGAAATATAATTTAAAGTTTTATCATATATTTGGAATGTATTTTCCTACAGCGGAAAATTTTTATGCCAAAATCCAAACAGGGTAAAACAGAATTTACTAGGGTTATTCTTCATCCTTGTTAATGTGCGAGTGATCAGCTTCAACAAGGAGCGCTTCTTATATTTTTTATCGAAAAAAATCCGAAGCGTTTTGTCTCCATCTTAGTTATGAAAAGAAACACACTGCAATTTGTTTAAGCTTTGAATTATCTATTAGTTGTTCTAAGTTTAATACTGTGATCGGTAGCATGTCAACTTCCTAAAGATGCCCCAAAGTTTTAAACAGTTTGTTACTGAAAAAAAGGTTGCTCTTTTTTTTATATAAATATCTCTACCTTCTATCTCAAACTATATCAACATAATTTTCCTGAATTTATTGGGTATTAATAATCGGGGCGTATTTCTTGATAACAAGAGATTCTTTCATACTGAAATCTCTTTTATTTGAGACGGAAAAAAAATGTTTTATTATTAATTCTTATTGCACACAAAAAATCCTCTAGTTCTTTTTACAACACATAAGTACAACTTAACCTTCGTTCTTCCTTACTTTGGTGAAGGATCTTTTATCTTAAAAGATCAACTTGTACAACTTCAGAGAAAAGCTTTTATCTAAATTACTGATAGAACTGTTTCAGAATTAATATTAGACATTCTGTTTTTCCTATATAGATAAAGTATACAAATTATTTAGATCATTAACTATTTGCAAATATACTTTCACTTTGTATTCAAAATTCCTGATCAGATCCACAATGTTTGCCCCGTATAACATCTAGAAAGTCCTAGCACATGCGCAAAATTAATGTGATATTCCCCTTAGGAATTAACTTTTTGACATCTTCCCAGCTTCGTATGAAAAATTCTTGCGAATTTAAGAATCTCTTTATTTAGACAATACATCCTGCTATTAATTTTACTTGCTACTGAGAATTTTAAATTCAGTTGAACCTTCCCTAATTTTACTTAACAGTACACGGCGTGTTTCGAACAAAGCGAGTTAAGGAAAGCAGTATTACAGTTTTTCTAGTAGTTATATATTTTTTAAATACTAAGCCTGCAATACTTTAACTAGTTTAATCGATACAGGTCTGACTGAAGTATAGAGAACATTATGAAAATGGACATCAGATACAAAATGGAGATAACTAGCTTCTGTAAATTTTATTTTACAATTTCTTCACAAGGGCCAAATATAAATTTTGAAGGCTCTCTGACGACTCTAACCTTTAAGATAATGAAGAATAATGTTATTTTTCAAAATTAATCAAAATAGTGAAAAATATCCATTTAAAGCATAAAAATATATTTAAAGTAAAATTAATTCATTAACTTCGTTTAGAACATCATCTGATGATAACTGTCAAAATAAAAAGTTGACTGAGCTTCACACAACACTTTTGATAACTTTTAATTAGTAACATACAATTTTTTATCAACGTATTATTTGTGCGGCTCTTTTTGTTATTGGAATAAACTCAGTCTCAGAATGGTTCAATGCAATCACAATATTATTTATGATTCCACACCCTCAAGTGCTCAGATGTGATGTCTTGTCGATGATTACAAAGTTTTAGTGAAACTATTTGTGGATGGGAAGGAGGTTGAACAGGGTCTTCTATTTTTTTTTTTTTTCATTAGCTGCTTTAAGCATAATGAATAGTTCCAGGAATAGAGTTTAAATAACTGTAATTCCACCCCACCCCCAATACCAGATGACAGATTAGCCATCCCATCCCTTTCGAAGGTTTTATTGAAATTACGGCACTGGTTTCAAATAAATCTTGGATATTCACATTAAGCATCGTGAACAATGACCCATAGCAAAGTGTAGGCTAAAATGCTATTATACACTCTTCCTACTGTAGCAAAGTGTAGGCTAAAATGCTATTATACACTCTTCCTACTGGAAATACATGTTTAGCCAGTTTAAAATCGTGCACTGAAAATTATCAACTGTCTTACTGTTGTGTTTCATTATAATGATTACCATTAAGGACCAACAAGTGATAACTTGACCTTTACTACCTTCTAAAAGTGATCAGAATACAACAACATATATGCACGTACATGTGGCATGTGAAATATACCATATGTTACTATCTCTTTCAGTGAATATTTTTTCTTCGTCAAATTTTTCAACATTGCTTACATTCACACATACTGACGCACGTATTAACATAAATATAGTCCAAATAACCGGATTTAGCCTACGTTGACCTTGTGACGGTCACAATTGTCATGGGGTCATCCTCCTTCGGTATTTCTGGAAGAACAACTTGCACATCTACATCAGTACTTTTAAGAGGTCACATGTTAGCGTTACTTCCATAACTTACACACTTGTGGTTGTTGTACTTTGTCATTGACCGAAGTTATTTAGTTACATATTACAAATTGTTATTTTGCGCTGAGATGTAACAATCAAACAAATGAAGATTTGGAAAAAAATGAGGAAGTTTCCTTTTTATACGTTCTTTCTGAAGTCGGGCGTGTCTAGTGATTAGCGTGTTCAGACTGTGAATCAAAGGGTTCGTTGTATAAAAGACCTCACTCTGCTTTTGATAAATAATTGTATTTATAAACGGTAAAGATTGAAGACAAAAATTGTTTGTTTGTTTGAAGTTAAGCACAAAGCTACACAATTGGCTATCTGTCCTCTGCCCACCATGGGTATCGAAAACCGGTTTCTAGCATTGTAAGTTCATAGACATACCGCTGTGCCACTGGGGGCAGACGAAAATTGATATTAAGTTAAGCTCAAGTCTAAATAATTTACTATATTAATTTAATGTTGGCTGTATTACGTCTCGTATTCGATATACGTAGATCTTTAATTTATATTATTCTCATTTAACAATATTGTTTCGAGAAACCGATATATTATTAATCATAGATGCAAACATATATATATATATATATATATATATA
>NW_013665641.1:1358051-1385703 GCF_000517525.1 Limulus polyphemus | reverse complement strand
TATATATATATATATATATTCACTAATATTATTTATATCTTTTGTTTTGTTTGTTTGCTTGTAATTAAGCACAAAGCTTCACAATGGGCTATCTGTGCTCTGCCCACCACGGGTATCGAAACCCGGATTCTAGCGTTGTAAGTCCGCAGACATACCGCTGTGCCATTGGGGGCTATATTTTTTGTATCAGTAATTCACTGCAAAATTAGAACTGATAAAAGGGATTATTCCTTCTAATCTTTCGTTCATTAAAATTCAATGGAAGACACAATGTTAAAGCAGTGTTTACTTGCAGTGATACAGCACTTCCTGATAAAAGTTGATATAGTGTTTTTTTCAAATAAAATAATTCGTATTAAAGTAATTGCATTATTAAGTGAATATTTATGGCTTTAAGTTTATTATTTTTCTTCTTACAGTACCGCCTCCTTCTCTGGTGGGTAAACGGTTTGAGGGTTTAAGGCTAAAATTTGGGATTCGATACCTGCGGTGTCTAAAAGCCAAATATTTTATTTTGTAGCTTTGCACTCAACAACAACAAACAAACTTGTAATACTTTATAACTCAGCCCATCGGTAAATTTAACAAATTCATCTTAAATAGTCATTATCTAGACAACAACAACAAAAAAAAAGATAGAATTTATGTGATTAGTATATAATAGGATGGAGTTAAGAATTTTAAGTTATTTACTTCTTCACTTTAGAAATTGTCAATCAGACTAGGTAAAAAGGATTATTATCTTCATTTCAGCTTCACGTTCACTCTAATCAGAAATTAGTGGTTACACCGAATTAACTAAATTTTACATACAAGTGTTACTTTGAAAAGATTTATACCCTTGGTATTTTAATCCATAAATGAACAATTATTTTTTTCAAGAAATTTTTAGAATTCTTGGCATTAGTCTAAAATACTACGATTTTTCAAAACTTATAGATAATTATCATCGGCTCTTCCCTTAACGATAACCACAACATTTTCAACCCTTGAGATAGGTCACCTGGTTTATAGCTGCAAATTGCCACAACATATGACTCTGATATCTACAGATATCGCTAGACATGTACCACAGAAATATATTTGATAAGTTTTCTATTTGCATTAGCTGTGTAAAATTTAGAAACACCTCAAGACTTCGTCTTCCCTATCATGAACCATTAAATCCTAATAGAACGTTCAGGCAAAAAGCACCTTAAACAGTAAAGATTCAGTTCAAACAACGCTTTAAAACCTTTACTGTTGACTGATAAGGCTGTACGCATATAAAAATGCAAAAAAACAAAAAAAAAACACGCATGATAAAAGTACAATGGAAAAAATTCGCTCAAAATTTGCAATTCTTCTTCTTATTATTATTATTAATAGCTGAAATATCTGCCCTCTGGGCAGGTATAACTGCTAGTTCCTACAGAAGGCTATTGGGTCTGCGGCCTTTTCTGGAATTTTTTGACAGTTCTACAGGAATGTACTCATACTTGACATTCAATAATGTTAACCATCCATAAGAAAAATAATGTTATTGAAATTTTAATTTAAAAATGAGTTATCATCACAGAATTACATCACAAAGTAGATTTTACTTAAGTATTTCTTCGTAAACGCAATTATCAATGAAAGTGCCTTGCTTTTATATTGCAACACACACGAGATTTTCACTAAAGAAAAACAAATAATTTTTTAAAGTTTGTTTTTTGATTGTTTTATATTTGAAACTTACTCCTTTTTTTGTAATTTTCATTATTTAGATCTGAAACATATCATTTTTGTGGAAATTTCAATTGTTTTATTTATTGCTCAGCTATAAAAATACTGCATAATTATAATAATATTACCCAATTATGATTGGTAATGATCGGTGTGGTAGTTTCCGAGATCCGAGTTTTGGACGTATACATCGCAAGCTCCATTATGATAAGATTTACTTGCCAGCCTAAAACGGCTTGGTATATTGCACTCAAACCTTTTGTAGAATACTAAATAAGGTACTGCGAAGGCCGTAGGGGTATTGAAAATACGATTTGTTTCTCTATATTTTACGCAAACTAAAAAACATCATAATTCTAGTATAAACGAGGTTATTATTACCACTTCAAGTTAGCTTTCTTATAAATATCTGGTGTTCCTTTAAAAATCTTAAGTACAGGGTAAAATAGAACTTACCAGCCAATAATAGACGAACATTAGATTACTGTAACATATAGAAACTCAATGCTTTGTACACTATACAATCGGTGTCTTTAGGGAGCCAACCCCTATATTACTTATGAAGTAAGTTTCAAACTTTGTGCTAATATATGAATTAAGACTGTACATGGAATTCAATAGTATATGCTCTAAACTGAATCATTTTTAATTGCTTTCAGATTAGGAATGATATGATAAGTACAGTGAACTAGTATCGTTTCAAAAACTTTCAAAATCAGTAAAACACAGCGCATATTTTATACAGTGCATTGTAATACACTAATTTAAAGTAGAATTTACTTGTTTAAATAAATCCGTGCTACACACGATAACAGTATTGCATTAACTTACAAAGAAACCGTTTTGATTGTTCTAGTAATTCAAGGTTCACCCAATAGGTGTATATAACTGTGAGGATCTTGCTGTAATTATCATTACTAAAATATATTGCACTTGTATCAGACAATAATTGTACTGAGATTAACACATTTTGAAAAGAAACAATACACTATTAAAATTCGAACCTATGAATATATTCAAAATAAGAAACTTACAAGCTATTGCTTTGTAAAATTTTCAGTGTCTCATGAACAGCTGTAAATCATATTCGGGTGTATTTCACAAACACAACAATTAACTGAAAGCAGAAGTTACTTGTAGTTTATTCATAAAGAACAACAGCAAAGAGTGAAAATAAGAACAGTTTTTAAACGAAAGACTTGATTACTACGAAAATTATTGAATATATCCAGTTTCAGAGTATCTGTTGAACTGAAAATAGATACAACTTAATTATGCATTTTGTTACTAAAAACATTTAGTAGCCAGATAAATAAAAAATTAACCAAAGATTCACGTGACTGATTACGTAAATTATTTTAGTCCATAATATTCAGTAAGTATTCGGTATATTTGTTCTTTCATCGTATGAAGGATCTTTAATTGTCCATTTTTCAAAGAGTAATTTTTCTACGTTCTTCTTGTGTACATATAATTTATCATTTCATTTATATTTATTTTCCCAATAAACAAATAGAAGATAACTCATCTGACTGAATCACCTTTACTATGAAGTCATAACTAGCGATGTAGATAATACGTTGTGGCTGATGCTGCATATTTTGTGCGTTAATGGACTATTTACATTATACTGTAATGTCTGATCTTATTTGTAATTCCCATAAAATCATTTTTATATTTTATTGTCATTCGATAGCGTATCATATCCGTTTACCTTCTTCGAATAATTATCTTTGTGTTTTACTGTCATATCCACTTACCTTCTTCGAATAATTATCTTTGTGTTTTACTGTCATATCCGCTTACCTTCTTCGAATAATTATCTTTGTGTTTTACTGTCATATCCACTTACCTTCTTCGAATAATTATCTTTGTGTTTTACTGTCATATCCACTTACCTTCTTCGAATAATTATCTTTGTGTTTTACTGTCATATCCACTTACCTTCTTCTAGTAAGGATTCAACATCAAATCCAGCATCTCGTAACCAGTCTGCTTCATTCTCTCCTTCTGTTAATACAACAGATAATAAAGTCAGCCCATTTACCAGAATGTTTTCTGCCAGATATGTGTATATACAAGTGCAATACATAAATTGATGTTGCAACATATAAGCGGGGGAGTCATGTCATGGGACACGAATCTAATACACTTTAAGTCCAAATTTGGGAGTGTTGGAAAGTTAAAATTTTTTTAGAAGACCAAATAAAACAAACTCTTAATACTTTCGTGTGATATATTCCCAGTTTTAATTTTCAATATTTAAGTGTTGTTGCACGTTTGTTGTACTGGACATGCATTAGTAGCATTTTGTATAAGAAGGTTGATCTCGTACTGCTGACAAGTTGGTTCACGTTGCACTTAATTCCCTCCTACTTAACGTCATATTAGCTTCCACCGCCTGATCATTTCAATTTTTACATGAAATTTTAACTCCACTCTTTCTCTTTTTTAAAAAATAAGTATATAACGCAAGTTTCACCATTTTTTACAGCGTAATTTTAAGTAGACGTTTAATCCGAGAATTGAAGATTCAACCTAGGTGCATTTTTCTGTGTTAATTCAGTAAATCACTTGTTCATAATAATCATGTATGTTTTTCATTTATCATTCTGTGTAACATAAATATAAAAACTCTCTTTCCATACAGATACACGCCAAACGTGCGTAATTATTGTAACAATCCAAACAGATGCACGTAAAATATGCGCAATTATTGTAACAATCCAAACAGATACACACCAAATGTGCGTAATTATTGTAACAATCCAAGCGTTTTGTGGGTACTAATGAATTTTATAAGATCGATAGCTTTCTGCATGTGGAGTAATTTATCGATTATCCACATTAAAATGAAATTTAACAAATACATGAAATAAATAATATCTCACTGTGTGTTTCTTCATGTGCAATAGTTCAGGGCCTCTAATGTGTGCATTCTGTACTCCAACCTGGTTTCAGAGATGAACCTATTGTGGAAATGGTCACCCAGTTTCACTAGTGAACAGCAGTTCTGCGGTAAAACTATCCAATGTCAGTCACTGGGCCGAAGATCAGTGGGCTGCATGCATTTATGTTGAGAATGGGGTGATGATATCTTGAAACATGCAAATGTTCCATGGGGTATAACAGACACAGTCTAGTACATTGTTGCTGCCTGCTTTAGTGATAGAACCAACACATGAAACACACCATTTTCGGTCTGAAAAGCAAGTTGCATTTCCTTGGATATCTATCTATCTGGGTGCTGATATTATTTCAGTGCTGGGCTGTAACTACAGGCTTTCAGCTACTAAGCTCTCAGAAAAAAATGGTCATTGGCACGGTAAAGGAGGGAAAAGTGATGCAAACATACTGAGTAGCTAGTGTTGCAGCTACTGTATTGCATCATAGAATGAACGTGAAGCTTACAAAACCTCCAAAAACTTGAGTAGAGGATTGTCTAAGAATCTGAACCAAACACTGGGATGCAGACTCATGGAATTTCTCAAGCGTTTACAGTAGACGATTTTCTGTGTCATGCATTGTTTATGAAACTGAACAAATGTCGGTGCTGACATTATTCAAGTAAACGTTGCATCGGTAATCCTCTTGTGGTATACGCTGTAAAGTACTGAGAACATCTGAGGCTTATCAAAATATTAGGGACGCATGTTTGAAAACTAGGAGGGAAGAGAGATATTTTGGCATAAAGTAAACTTGGTCATACATAATACACAGAAGCAAGAACTTGAGGTTTTCTTAATTTGATTAAGTTAAAAGGTATTTAAGAAACTATCGTTTATCTATGAAAACTATTTAGAACACCTTAATTAACTTTTTGGAATACATATATCACATTAAATTAAATATATGACAATAGTTTCACAATAGTGAAAATACCACAGATCATCTTTCTCCAACGGATTTATTTTTAAACTATTATATAAATATATTGATGCATTGTATAATAATGGGTGGGAAAATTCGATAAATTAGGCAAAATGTTTTATTCTGGTTAAAATATTGATCATTAAAATAACTACACATCACATGATAATGTATAGCATCAATAAAAATGAATACAGGAACACGTGCTTTGATTTTTAGACAAAAAATAATAAACAGATAATTTTTTTCCTCTCTCAAATACCCAGCATTACTGAAATTATTCTCAAGGAAAAATGAAAATATCTACCTTCTGGTGGCTTTGAGGTATCATAAAACTCGTCACTATCGTAATTTTGTATTATTTCCTCCAGCACACGAAACTCGTTCCAGTAATCCTCGAATTCTTGACTGTTAACTGTTTCCATGGCAACAAGGATTATAAGGATTAGGTTGAGCAAATAACGTTTACGTGTTATTTTCCGATCTGTAACGGGACATATTTTATCGGTCATTACTAATTGCAACATGTACGAACGATATGATATTGTGTGTAGCTACATTACAGAAAGTACATTTGTATTTACTGACAGTTACTATGACGAACTGATTACATAACAACAACAAGTAAGATACTAACAGCTGGAATGGCCTGGTATGACCAGTGGTTAGGGCGCTCGACTCGCAGTCTGCGGATCGCGGATTCGAATCCCCGTTCCACTAAATATGCTCGCTCTTTCAGCAGTGGTGGCGTTATGATGTAACGGTCAATCACACTATTCGTTGGTAAAGAGTAGCCCAAGAGTTAGCGGTGATGACTAGCTGCCTTCTCTCTAGTCTTTCTCTGCTAAATTAGGGACGACTAGCGCAGATAGCTCTCGTGTAGCTTTGCTGCGAGTTGTTTATTTAATATCTAGGACTTAGGTATATCTGTTCCTAATTTGAAACTACTGTTCAGGAACAAAACAACCAGCTACCAGCAATCGGTGCTACAAGATTTACTGTCACAGTGAAAAGTTCCGAGCGTGTTCGAGTCCTGGATCAGTCGATCCACATTCCGGTTGCTAATAGAGCATATTTCCACTTTTTTTTATAGACTTTATAGGCTTTGAGTTTAAAGACACAAGTGCTTAATAGTAAAATCAATTATTACCTTTCACAAAGCAGGGGGTTCAATTTGCATTTAATGAGACCATTAGAGATTTGATAGCAAAATAAAGGACAATATTATTTAACACTGTCTTTTATATAATTTTTGCTTCCTTCACTCGTACCCTCAGCTAGAGTAGAGTTAAAATTGTATACAGAGATGAAGTTCCGGAGATTTTACTATAATCATCATACACAGAAACACGATTCTTATACGGTGCTTGTTTGTGTGACTTATACGGTGCTTGTTTGTGTGACTTATCTATTCCAACTTTCATGGTAAATTTTATTCATGCTTACGGTAACATGAATTAGCTTTTTTAATCTAGACGAGAATCCAACTAACAATGAGTACTCGTGCAACCTATCCACAAGTTTGATGTTCATGCAGTCTATCTGAGAGACAAAAGAAATGTTAAAGTTCGTTTACTGTTATGTTATTTAATGTAGAGTTACCTGAAAAAAAAAGACACTGGCTTTGAATAGAAGTTTTCATTACGATTCATTACGGTTCGTATTATTTCCATAAGCCACAAGGGATGCCGTATCAAAGTCACCCAGACAAATATGTAAATTTATCCTCTAAAGCTCGCAAACTGAAAATGAACTTTCATATTTTCTTACACTTTTCAGCATACAAAAAATTAGCTAGTTTCCAGAGATGAAATGTAATGATGAAATTTGCGCAACTCATAGAGCTAAATCTACATTAGAGCTTCTGTCTTTTACTGAAATCAGCTTTATTCGCTTTTAATAAGTCTATTTATGAAATACATCACGATGTAGTATTAAAAAAAAACAATTTTTCTGCTATGACTGCTGCTCACAACATCTTTTGACTTTTAGATACAAACGTTAACTAAGTGTTGTGACCATATCACATTCCCTTTTCAAACTAAAGTCCATCAAAGTATTTTTATCATCGTTGCCACTCGTTGACAAAACCAACATTTTCATATTTTTTTTATTGAGAAAGGGAGGAATTTACTTACATAAAATTGTTTTTGGAAAAACAAAACTCAAGTCATTAAAAGTTAGCCCTTAGATTTCGATCAAAAGGTAAAGTCTCGATTTTACAAACGAGGTTTTCTGTTTTTAACTTTCTATTATTTTAAGAGTATACATATGTATTATATTTTAAAGGACTTCCTACCAATTTTATTCTGAAAATGCCTTGGACTTATTTTAACAAATAGCACCAGTCCTATAGGTGGTCCTAAGCAAACATGTTAGTTTGTATTTCACTATTTTTAATGTAGAAAAAAGAACTTTTACATTCATCATCCTAAGCAGATAGAAATAGTCAGACATAGAATGGTGATAAAAATCTAATTTGAAAATTTACGGTTTATGTTAAAAAAGTATTGTACAAAATTGGCATAATTAATAAAAACTAAAATTTAAGGTTAAACAAATAACCAAATTCCTATCACGCGACATGCTAAAGTAAATAACAACATTTGAAAGACAACCTCAGTGTTTCCAAAAGTTTGGGTCAGCTCAAGTTATCTTTATTATTATTTTTTTACTGAATAAGCTTGTTAAGTCGTAACTTGATGTAATATAACACGACAAGTTTTCTGAAGTAGTTCTCTCATCAAAGTGCTATTAGTTCTTTGATGTTTAAAAAGTTTACACAAGAAGTTATGCATATTTTGCAACTCCAAGGCACTTCTATCCAATCATGAACACTGCGAGAACATTTCATAAGACGATATCATTTTTCCACCTTATATCTGTATTGAAACAACGAATTTTGCGAAAGTTTTTTTAACAGTAGTTATGTCAAGCAGGAGTTCGTTTTTGAAAGTAAAACCGTTAGTGTTTTATCCAATAATGTAGATGTAGTGCTTATTGAAGTGCTGATATTATACTTACATTAAAAAAATAGTTATCAGCGAATATAGCGTTTTATTTTACTCCTTCTTTAATGCCGTGACAGAGTCATGAAGACTTACAAGAAGCCATAAAAGTGAAATGACAAAGAATAAATATGTTACTAACTGGTAACTGGTCGATTTTAACATACCTGTTATCGTTTTGTTTCTTTGTTTTACCCTTTGTGGCTCAGCGGTAAGTCTGAATTATAACATTAAAAGTAGGGTTTCGATACCCATGGACACTGCACAAATAGTCCATTGTGGAGCTTTGCGCTAAACAAGAAACAAACAAACAATCCTTTTTTATTTCATGCCTATTTCAACTCGAGCAGGAACAAGCGTCCGATCACGAAACACAAGATTTTCCGAGGCACGTCCTGGACATACGATACTTTTTGGAACAAATAGCAAAGACGTAGTGAAATATATACAAAGAAAATAATAAAAAAAAAGATGTAAAATCAAGGTGTTAACTTAAACATAGTGTTAACGGACGATTATCGGGATATTTATACTCGTTTTTTTTTTATGAAGTTTTCTATAAAATATTAACTGAAGTATAATAATGCAAACTATCAGTGTGGATCAGTATATGTGATAATTATGAAATCCTATAAAATATTAACTGAAGTATAATAATGCAAACTATCAGTGCGGATCAGTATATGTGATCATTATGAAATCCTATAAAATAACTGATTCCCTGAGGCGAAGTATAATTATTCAAACTGTCAATGTGGAGCAGTATATGTTATAAATATGAAATCCTATAAAATATCAACTGAAGTTTTATGATGCAAACTATCAGTGGGGATCAGTATATGTTATAAATATGAAATCCTATAAAATATCAACTGAAGTTGTATGATGCAAACTGTCAGTGTGGATCAGTATACGTGATAATTATGAACTCCTATAAAATAACACCTGGTTCCCTGAGCCGAAGTACAATGATACAAATTGTCAGTGTGGATCAGTATATGTTATAATTATGAAATCATATAAAATATTAACTGAAGTATAATAATGCAAACTGTCAGTGTGGATCAGTATATGTTATATATATGAAATCCTATAAAATATCAACTGAAGTTTTATGATGCAAACTGTCAGTGTGGATCAGTATATGTGATAATCATGAACTCCTATAAAATAACAAGTGGTTCCCCAAGGCGAAGTATAATGATGCAAACTGTCACTGTGGATCACTGTAAGGGATAAACAGGCCCAACACATTAGTAATGAATTCATGAAATTTCTAATAAAATACATAGTTTCACAACACACAAGGAATATAAGAAGCACAAGTGTAAACCGAGAGTTCTTCCTGGAAGCATTCCTAAAAATAGTGTATAGCCAAGGTCAAATCGAGAAAAGTGTCCAAAGTGGTCACTTTGAATGAAAGCAATTAATTATTCCCCCCTTCTGCCTCCAAAAAAGAAAAAAGACAGTAAGAATTCTGTTAAGACCATGAGTGAGGCATAGATTGGTTCTTATAGTGCTTGTTTCAGCTGCATTTCCAAAGTATCTGGTTACAAGTTGAAGCTAACTAAAATATTAAAGACTGTACAAACTGTAAAACAACTAAAATTATCAAAGGTTTGCACATGGTAATGAATAAATAGTCGCCACATACTTCCTAGAAGAGTCAACTATAGGAAACGCATAGTTATGGCAAGTCTTTCCTTTTTTTATCCGACATCATTCTAAAGATTTAGTCTTGAAATATCTTTATCCATTAGAAAGAAATGGTACTTGGCAGTGGTATATTGTTGGTCTAGTTCTTAGGAGAACTTAGAATTCACAATTTATACACATTACACACTAGTATGTTTACATGTATGTAAATAAAGACGAATGTGTACATATCGTATGTTTTAATAATCAAACTTAATATTACATACATTTTTGTCCTATACATATATATCTGTGTGTGTGAGTACGTGTGTGCGTGTTTACTCACATACAATAATCAATCACGATTACAAATTTCATCGAAGATGTACAGTCTTGGCCAAAATGTTTGCATGCTGTTCTATATTCATGTTATTGTCTACATGCACGGAGTAGTTATTGAATAAATGTTCGAGTATTAACAAAGAAGGTAGCGTATGATCGGATAAACATGTACGAGTTGTTATTCTGGTGTGTATAAGTTGTTTTTCGTCAATATACACACATACCCATTTGTTTTGTATAAAAGGGTGTGCTTTTGGTATAGTGTTTTTCGAAACAGATCAACGCATTGTTCAGACAGTTTCTTTATACTTACTGTAGAGTCATGCCTCGTCACGTGCCAGAAGTTAAAGGGCGTCAAATTGTTCGCCTGTCTGAAAATGATATGAAATAAATGGACATTGCCAGAACAGTAGGGTACCCCCAATGTACCGTATCCAGAATCCTGAAATGTCATCGGACTACAGGAAAGTCTACTGGTAGACGCCGAAAAACTACTGCCCGAGATGACCGTGTCTTGATAAGGTTAACATGTCAAGGTCGAAAGAAGTATTCCAACACCTTACGACAGGAATGGCATACACCCATTCATTTAAAAGTATCCAGAAGAACAGTGAATAGGAGACTAACCAAATAAGGTTATTTTGCAAGAATGGCTATCTGCAAACCGATCTTAGCCAGAATCACCCCCGTCACCGTATTACTTGGACAAGACAGCATCCCAACGTACAGTTACGACATTGGCGACATGTCATCTTTTCAAATAAGTCCAGTTTCCGGCTTGTTAAAGGTGATGGTAGGATTCCTCGCATTCCAACAGGAGGTAGTGCAGTACATGTTTGGGCAGCTATTCTTTCATGGTGGCAAAACTGCTCCTCATATCCTCCAGGAAAATGTCAATGGCGCCTCCTACATGCATCACATGGAGAGGATATTTCTGGCATATGTTAGGGCAAGGTTTGGCAATAACTTTGTGTTCCAGGATGACAATGCCACTGCCCACAGTGCGTGTATTGTACTGGATTATCTCGACGAGGAGGATGTTACAGGATTGTCATGGACTAAAAAATCTCCAGATTGTAATCCATTGATTGGACAGAACTGAGTCAAAAATTACTAACCACGACTCTAAATCTGCTACTGTAGCTGAGTTGCAGTGCTTTCTAGTGACAACTTGGGATGAAATCACAGTGTATTACAACAATAACCTCATTGACAGCATGAAACGTCGCCTTGCGGTGGCTATTAGAGTACGAGGAGGACCAAACAAGTACTGAATGTTTAATATGAACTGATGTAAGGTTACAGATGCTATTTATAATAATTGGATGTTAAATTTTATTATATATGTTTTGGCAAGGTTTTGTTGTGATAGGTGAAATGCTGAATTTCTACAGGTTTCAAATAGGATGTTTGCTGCTCTTATAAATCGTTTATGATGTCCATAGAACCTGTCTCATTATACAACTGGTATAAATAAATGTATAATATAACATGCATTTCTCAGTTTGACAGCGCTAAGTGTGTTTGTATTCCATCTTGATAATAATGATGTTATTTGTTACAAATTATGCAAACTTTTTTGGCCAAGACTATAGATGCCCTGTTGTTTTATATTATCTCTCTATTTCAGGCTAAAATATTAACTTAAGCATGTTTTCGTTTTATAATGACACACTCTCTCTCTAAGTATATATATGTGTGACTTACAAAATCGTCTGTATAATATTATAAGTCATCATTTCGCAATACTAAATGATGATCGTAACTCTGGTATCTAATACAAGTGAATAAACTAGGTTTTTAAACAGGACACTTCAGTACAGAAGTATTATGAAACGCTAAGATCCTAGTAAATTAGCTACCTAAGTGAAGTGTTACTTTTATAAAACTATTATCCAGCTACACTGTATAGCTATGTTATTAAAACCCCTGCCTAAAATTTGGTTTAACCAACTTTCGCATAATAGCCAGATGTCTTGTTCGACAGTCATTCATCAAAACCATAACATGCAATAGATGTCGCCAATGAAAAGCGGTGGAGAATGCGACTTTCAAATTTAATCCAAACGTTGCTGAACAACTAATCAAAGAAATGGTCTTTGATAACGCGCTTAATAGTATGGAACCTGCTATCATACACTTCTAAAGTCAGGGAAATCTATAAATACTCTTGTCTATTGTCTTTCAAGACTATACATGACATGAGTACATTTTCGTAATTACATTCTAAACTAATAATTATAATCTAACACATCACATGTAATGTCTACTTTGCATATAGAAATACAAGTGTGTGTGTGTGTGTGTGTGTGTGTGTGAATGTCCTCATAAAGCACCTAGGTAGTGTATTTAACTACTTTACGGACGAGGGTGCTCAACTGATGAAATAATGCATTCTAAGTAAGAAAGTAAGAACAGGATTGTTAATCAGTTATTATTATTAAATAATTGATTTTTATGTCTTATTTATGTAGGTAGCTTCCTTAGATCAGAAGTTAATAACAATAGCTACTAACATGTTTCACACCTACGCTATAAATATCATGCAATCATCTGTTAAATGCAGCAAGCAAACATGAATAACTTAAATAGTTATACTACAACCTAGTGTCTTATATTGGTGAGAAATTATGCTTGCATAGTGAGCTTCTATCCAACATCTGTATCATCCCCTGACCTTCTCAGTACCAACAACACATTCAGGATCCGGCTAGACAAGTAAATGTTTTACTTTAGCACTCAAAGACGATAAAGGCAAGCGCGTAAACAATAAACAATCTGCCAAAAGTGAACGTGAAACATATAGCAGTTAACAAACAAACAAAAAACGTGTTCGTAAGAACTCGAACTGGCTTTGATTTTCCAACTTAGATTTAAATGCGTAAATTCAAAATTAACTTTAAAACAATATATTTAACTTATATACATACCTGTCTATTGTGTTATATTCTCTTTGGCAATTAACGTTCAACAACTGAATCAATATTACAACGGTCAGCATTCGCGGGCAAATGCAACATGTCTCCGCCACGCAATCCCAACATGGTCAATTTCAACACCAGAAAAATCGTGAAAAAGCAGAAGACTGTCTCTATCACTTCTTGGGACTTGCAAGAATGTATCTTTGTACCAAATTATTCGTTTTGTTCGTTGACATACACGAAAACCACAAAATGTGCTTTCCTCGCTTAAAAATTAAGCAAAAAACAAAAGTTCCAAAATTGTCTATATATTTGTTTTGGACTTGCAAAGAGTATCTTTGTACCAAATTCCATGTATATTGGTCGAAACAAGGCTAAGTAATTGACCAAAACCCCTAAAATTATTGTTTTATTTAACCTTTTGATCCCCTTAAATGACCAAAACTGGGCATATTCCACATTTTTGTATGCTTATGTATGGGACCTTAAAAAAAAGTATTTCATGGAAACTGGCCGCAATACGGCGGAGTAATTGTCAAAAAACCCTAAACTTAAGCTATTTGTGGCATCTTCACCCCCCCTCCACATAATTACTAAAAATAGGCAAGTCCACCTTGTTTGTTTATCAATGTGTGGAACCTGTAGAAAAGTATCATTGTACCAAATATCATATAAATTGGTCAAAATATGGCCGAGTAATTGACCAAAACCCCAAAATTATGTTTTTTGGTGAGCTCTGATCCCTAAAAAGACTCAAAATGAACAAATCCAACTTTTTATGTCAATGTGTCGAGCGCATGAAAATTTATATTTATACCAATTTTCATTTTCATAACTGTAAATATGACCGTACAGGAGCCCAAAATATATATTTTGGGATTGTTTGACCTTTCATCACATAAAATAACTACAAAGGCCTAAATCACGAAAAATAAATAAAAAGGTATCTGGTCGTATTAACCAAGGTATAACCCTATCAAGTTTCAAATCAATCCGCCGAGAAATGAAGGAATGGCGTCGATTGAAAAGTGTTTAAAAGAATAAAGTTTTGTGGAACGATTGAAACGAGATGTTAGTATTTCTAATAGTATAATTATTCGGACTATTATTCTCGTCTTTGATATGTGTATTGTTATTTTCACAACGTTTCGACCAGTAAATTCGCCGGCCGTCCAATCACAGGTTCGGGGGTTCGAATCCTGGTAATTCCACAAAAACTTTCTGGTTGTGACGCATACAAATTTTTGATGTAACACCTAACGACGGCCGGATAATTATACCATTAATAATGTTTGGAAGAAGAAGAAGAAGAAACAATAGACACTTAATAAAAAATAACCTGACGTTTCAACTATCATAAAATATCCTTAAAGAAAACAGCGGATGTATATTGACATAATAACTGTATAAACAATATTTATTTGTAAGCCCTACGCAATTTCTATCACGTTCTTAGTAGATAAGACTTATTACTAAATATTATCTCTTCAAAGTGAACACCAGCAAAACACACCTTTTTCCACGGAGTTTTAGAACCAAAAGGTAGCATTTTACTGGATTAATGCTGCTTCGATACATTTACTTTCACCCCCATGTTTGGGCCATTCACAAGTTATTTCTGGACTTCATGTGCGTAGAAAATAGCGGAATATAAGGTCTGCTCCGGTGCAACTTTACGAAACAATGGGAAAATAAAAAAAAAGTCAAATGCGACTATATGTAACAGGTACAAAGTTCCATACGTCATGATCGTGCGTAGGCATTTTTTATTTCATTTTATTTTTGTTAGCCCTAAAGCTGCATACAGCCGTTGGGGCACCTTAGATACTGATGCATCATCGCTGATTCTCAGGAAGGTTACCTAGTAGCGCCCATCTCTTCTCCAGGTAGTTCTCCCTAACTTAGCAATGAAAATTTACAATAATATAATTGATCACAATGTTTGTGCATTAACAATAACACATAGGACCAATTTCATTAATTCTAACAGAAATATGGAAGACAGTGTAGTCTAATGATAGTTCATTTTTTAATAAACAATATACGTTTCTGAATTGCAGGTGTCACTGCCTCACTCTTTGAATTCATACTTTACTCTGTTTTATATGGTTGGTCCTACTATGGAACTTTGGATTTTGGAGCCGAGTTCGGATCTGTGCGATGCCACAAAATAATCCTCGCACTTTACACTGTGAACGTGTGATAAGCGTGGCAACCATTCTCTTAGTATGGTAGGGAGCTGCTTCTTTCTGGTCAGTAGCTAATAATTAAGGATGACGGTAGATAGACTTGGTAGCTTTGCCATAAAATACAAATACTGTTGTATAATATCTTGATAAAGGTATGTAAACAAAACGTTGAGACATAAAATAAAACACTCCAGAGCAGAAGAGGGTCTTACCTATTTCTTTTAACATGTTTAAACATCTCCAGTCAGCACTACAAACTAAAAACCGACAAGACGTACTGGCTAGTAGTTAACAAACTGTATTCATTAACTAACGCTCACTTCATCGTTCAGCATTATGTTCAATATATTAAGACGTAAATCACTTCACTCCAACACCATTGATATTCAAGTTTTTAAGAAACTTCAAAAATCCACAATTAACTTTATAGTCATTAATTCACATATTTTATGTGTACAGACTAAGTGTAGGTTACACGCATTAGAACCGGCCAGATTAAGAATATCACCATTCTATATTTTTCAAACATAAACTAACACCGTTTTCGCCATTATTAATAATTATCGATAGTTCGAAATCTATCAATAACTAAAAGCCAGAGAGACTAAGATTTGTTTGCTGTTGTTAATTTCTAGCTGATCAAAAATAAATATTAATATATTTTGTCATTATTTTAGCAAATGAAAAGTCCGTAATTGAAGTAAACCTTAGTGGAAAACTAAACATGGACTACAACCATGTACCCTTTACATTAGAGCGTGAAATTTACTGGGGTGTGAAAGAAAGTTGTTTATGAGTGATGGTGTAGTTCTTATTTCGTCTTGCATCACTCGTGCCTCTGCATGAGCTAAGCAGCAAATGCAACAAGATGATAAGGAACTTTTGTCCACTACATGGGTAGAGGTTACATTAGCTGTCTGATGTATTTAAAGAGAAATCAACATGGGTACAAATGTAATGTCGGTAGTGAAGATGAATTAATATAATAACTAGCAAGATAAAGTACTAGATAACTTTTAAAATTCTTTTGTTAGTGAAATCTGAAAACAGGTAGTGAGGACCAGTGTCATCAATCAGTAGGACTGTAAAACAACAAAGGGAAGTCATATTTTGTGACATTACTTGAAGCAGGCCACACACAACCCTTAAACTGACTGTATAATACTTGTAAGTATAGGGAAGCAGATTCTCTTGAAATTAGTCATGAGATTGAGAGAGTGGTAGATTTGAAAAGCAGAGAACCGAGGAAAAGTTGTGCTCTAAATAAGTTAAAACATAATTTCGACATGTCCTTCCCAAGGTTTTTATTTGATTTTTAAGTCGGAAATATCAGAGGAGAAAGTGTGATAACATATACAAAACAAACTAGTAAAATGGCCTGGGAGTGAGAAGCAATGACAGTTTTATTAATTTTTTAATTGTTTGACTGAAGAAAGTTATATTGAATGATTTTTTTAAACAAGACAGATATTATACTTAAGATCGAATAAACTAAAATATAATACTGGAAAATAAGTTTGGTAGCAGTAATGTAGGTAGTTAAATCCATTACAAAAACACACGAAGCCAATTAGATTTACCGTAGAGACAAGGCAGCAAGCCTAACCTAGCTTTGAGTTCTGCCACACTATTTAGTGTGTATGTGTATGCGTGTTTTTTTTTCATAGAAAAGCCATTTTGGGCTATCTTCTGTGCCCACCGAGAGGAATCGAACCCCTGAATTTAGCACTATAAATGCGAAGACTTACCGCTGTGCCACAATGTTTCTTTGTTCCTAGGCTGAAACGTTGGAAATCGGACATTATTTTTGGTTTTAGGAAGGAAGAGAACAACCTCAAAGGATAGATGGTTTATATGTCGATGGTTAATACTGCCCTCTCTTTTCCAGTCACAAAAAAAAGACGTCGAGCAAGTAGTCAGAAGAATAGCTACGGTAGTGATTATTTTAATTCAGATTGATTTGGTTAAGTAACCTTTTAACATATTCAAGGAAGAAAAAACAAACGAGATCATTCGACTGATTCTTTTTTTTTTGTTCTGCTTTTCTTAATTCCGAGTTTTTTGAAAGGTTGTTTTGAATGCAGTATATGTTTATATTCTATTTTTAAAGTCCTTATTTTGTTCTAATTTATATAATATGTCATTTATTAAGATATTTAGATTCTTGGGTACCCGAGAGCATATGTCTAAAGGAAGGACAGGTGTCCCACCTCGGACCCTTAGCAACTTTTTACCGTATTAAATTAGTTTATTTAGTTTTCGATGTCAAAAAATGATATATATATACTGGCGAAAGTATCCGGCTTCGTTCGGGTTATTAGGTTGACAGTGTGTTTATTCTGAACTCGTTTTTATATAAAAGTATAACCTATATACTTTTGTTGCTTAGCAATATGACATAAAAGCCATTGTTGGAACGCATTATTACCAAAACGCACTGGCTTTTCTATATGTTCGAAGTTATTATATAAGGAACCACTTCTTTTCTATGTGGTTTTTCGCTAGCTTGCCTCATTAAAAAGATGCACATGCGCGCACGCACGTTGATAAGATATGTAATACCCAGATCTACACCCTTAGGGTTCACTTAGTATAGGTGCACAATTTCAGGTTTCTAAGTCTTTCCTCTTGGAGCTATGGCAATCACACATACATAGACACGCACGTGTGTGTGTCTGTGATTTCAATTTGTAATATAAGGAACCACTTTTCTATGTGGGTTTTTGGAGCTATGGCGGTCACACACACTCTTTGTATTATTTATTATATATATATATATGTGTGTGTGTGTGTGTGTGTGTGTGTGTGTGTGTACTAGTATTTTATGTGCATGAACGCCGAATGTCAATAATACTCTGATTAGTCTTTTTTGTTTCATATTCACTTACAAGTTTCTTCAAATTTAATTACAGAACTTGAGATAGTTATGAAAATTGGTGTAGTGGAGCCGGAGCGACTGAAGCGCCACTTATGTACTTTTTTAAAGTGTGATTGGAATAAGTTTGTTTGTCTGTGTTAGAGCAAAGCCACATTGGGCTATCTGCTACGTCCACCGCGAGAAATCGAATCTCGGGTTTTAGCGTTGTAAGTTCGTAAACTTAACGATGACCCACAAGGGGATTTAAAATAAGTACATGTATTTGTAAAATAAACTTGAACTGTGGATATAGTATTTTATAGTATTAAATCTAGATGTTTAAAATGCCGTATTTGAAATAATAAAATCTATATTGAAAACGACGACTTAAAATAAAAATACACAAATAATATATATTTTACGACGTGGAGATGCTATATAAACTACAGATAATTTATTACTTTTATCTTTATGACACAGATATGCTAGTTGGTTATATAAATTTATGTGATAAGTGGCTAAACTAAATATAGTTATATTGATTCATGAAAAGATAACCAAATGTGTTTTTATTTATTTCTTATCTTCTGAAAAATTTCCTATAACTTTTTTAAAAATTCTCTGTCACTGCAAGTTTATATATACGTAATGTAAAAATCCCAGAAACTATCATAATTCTGGCAAAAAATGTATTAAATCAGATGCAGTAAACAACAGTTCCCACAGGCAATGTATCAGTTAAATTCACAAACAAAGTGTGTTTTATATACATTTTAAAATTCAGTCGATAAATGAAATAAACTTTGAGTTTTGGTATTTTTAATATGAGAGACTTGCTTGTTTTTAGTTTAAGTTTAGTTAACCACGTTTGTAGTTTCTATATATTCACTGTCTACGAAGAAAAAAATCACAACTCAATTCTAAGTTTTGTGTATATCTATTAAATAACAATTCAATCGTTATCAGGGGGATGCTTTCTAGGGCCTTTTACTCGAAAACAAAATTCAGAATATTGTTTTTACTTAAACTAACGAAGTACCTGCGTGAGCGGTGTTGAGGCTAAACCACAATGTTTTAAATATAAAAGCTTACTTTACATGTCTTCATTATCTATTCCTTTTTTAGACACAGGTTGTTTTTGAAGGGAGACGAACTGAAAGCTTTAACTTGTCAGATTCCTCAGCACTCTGTTTTTAATATCCTTGAGCTTTATTTTATTAGCTTTAGCCTCGATTACCGGGCAATGCTGCTGAACACACTCTGCACTTCCAGTTGTAGGCGTTTTTATAAGAGTTCAAAGTCAAACAACGTCCATGATGAAGCGCGTACAGCTGGTTGGCTGGCATTACCTGAACCCTAAGGGTCTCCGACCTGGTCATTAAAGTCACACGTGTTTTAGGTGCTGTACATGGGAAAATAACCAAACCCCATATTTCATCCTCAATATAATACGATTTTATCCTCTGATTTTGTCCAAAAAGTCATTTTGTGTATTTTTAAAGAAAAATGCTAGTTAAACACCAAAGTAACGATAATATGAAACACTAAAGTGGTTGAAACAGCTACACAGATGAAAAGCTGTAAAGCTTTTAATTTAATGGAATATGCCTCACAACAGGTGTACAAGTATCATGAAGTTTCTTCCATTACTATTTTGCAAATGTACTAATTTACCTGAAAGGGGGACGAAGACCGCTTAGAGGGGTCACCTATTTTTGCCACTCACACCACTAAACAGTACTGTGTTGTCAGTCATTCAGTCAGTAGACACTAAAGTGGCATCACATAAGGGACGCTTAACGTTACAATTTCTGCTGTTCTAACGTCAATAAAATGTGCGCATGTCATGAATCACGAGAAGAATTGTGCACTGTTTAGACTACAATACAGCATGATATACGAATTTCAAAAGCAAGAAATATAAATATTTGTTACTCTTAATTTTGGTTCTGTTTACTCTTGAAACAGAACACTTTCGGGGACACTGTTCCATTTCAAGAGTACTGTTTAGTGGTGCTAGTGGTTAAAACAGGTAACCCCTCCAGGCAGCCATTGGGAAAAATTAGGAGTGGGTTTCCATTTTCGATTTAAAATGATATACTTTTTTAATAGCAGTTTGTTTGACAGTTTGTTTGTTTTTTCAGCAAAGCCACATACGGCTATCTGCTGTGTTCACCTTGGGGAACTGAACCTTGGATTTTAGCGTTTTAATTCCGTAATGTTATCAATGTCCCACCAGAAGACTTTGGTTGACAGTTTTTACTTTAGATTTTTTAAATAATACATTGTGTTAACAGAGATTGGCTTTTTATCACGATCATCGATATTCTTATTAAATTTCGTACATAAGACAGTTTATTTCTTAATTACGATTTAAAATTTATTAGCAAAATTTTGTTTACAAAGTATCTTTGTCTTTTATATATTTATTTACTTCTAGAATTTGTAAGACAATATTAAGTATTGTCATGTTAAACTTTAAAAATTCCATAACATATATACTTAATTAAAAAGCGATAATCTGTTGACCCACAGCCATAACGTCAGTCCATGTGCATTTTTCTTTTCCTTAAGTCATTGCAACTTTCCTATATTTTGGAGTTTATATTGCCCTAGTCAATAAGTATCAAGAGCATATTTTCACGAGATAAATAAAAAATTGGGAATTTAAAAACCTGCAAAAAGGGATCGTAAAAAGTAAGGAAACAAGGCTGCAGACACTGTAGACATTATTTACCCAAACTACAAACCCATATTTTGGTTTCATGCTGTTACCTAGAATTACGTTTTGTGAAGCATCGCTTTAAATAAACCTTCGTGTCATTTAAAGTAATTATTCTACAAATGTGTGTAAAAAATTTAATATTACGTGTATTGATTTTTTTTACTCCTTCACTTCATAAGTAATATAGGGGTTGGCTCCTTAAAGACACTGATTGTATAGTGTACAAAGCATTGAGTATCTGCATGTTACAGTCATCTAATATTCATATATTTGCTGATAATTCCCGTTTCACTCTGTACTTAAGCTTTTTAAAGAAGCAATAGATATTTGTTAAAAAGCTAACTTGAAGGGGTAATGATAACCTCGTTTACACTAGAATTATAATGTTTTTTATGTTATGTAACATATAGAAGAAATAAACTGACTTTTCAATACCCCTACGGCCTTCACAGTACCTTATTTAGTATTCCACAAACGGTTTGGGTGCAATATACCAAGCTGTTTTTGTTTTAGGCTGGCAAGAGAATAATGATAAGAAGAAGAATTACAAACGGGCCGTTTTGAGCGGATTTTATTTTCCTTATAAATCTAATATTCGTGCTTTTTTATATGTGTACAGACTTAGCAGTCAATAATAAAGGTTTTAAAGTGTTGTTTGAACTGAATCTTTACTGTTTAAGGTGCTTTTTGTCCGAACATTCTATTAGGAATTTGTACAATTTCTTGCTATTAAGATTCTTTGCCGCCTTCCAAAATTTGAACTGCCAACCACAAGGAAGGAAACCGGCCGGAAGCACCCAACGCCAATTCCTGGGTTACTGTTTACCGACCAGTGGTGGGATTGACCTCACCGTCACATTATAACGTCCCCACGACTTAAATGACAAGCATGTTCGGCTTCAAGCCCCTCTTGGTGAGTAACTGTGTTAACTTTCCTGTCTCTTAGTTTGTAGTAGTTGATTATCCAAAATCTGAATAATAAAGTGGAATACATTGTAGTAAAGCCTCGTTGTGGCGCGAGTTCTTTCTGGTAAAAAGACATGTAGGAGTTTATCAACTTTAATACTTATTTTAAAACTAAAAACTCACATGTGCCTAAAAACACGGTGACTAGTAGCATACTGATTCCTCACTTTATCTAGCACGTTTATCGTGGGTGGCCTGTAGACTGCAAATCCTCATCTTTCCTGGGAAAGTACGGTGATCAATAAGGCCCTGATGCTTCGGCTCACTTATCTAAGGATTGTGCCTACATTACCTATCGTGTTTAGAGGTTAATTGGTAAAACTTAGTATCCTCATCTCTTCTGTATAAAAATGATAACCATTATTGACTGCAAACTGCGTATAAATGGTGAAAATTGATTGCTGGTCTTTCAGTTCACTTGTCTAGAGATGGTAACATTGCCTTGCCTATTCAAAGATGGTGAGCCACATAGCAAGAACTCTTCACTTTATCTTCCTATAGAAGATAACTAGAAGAGTTCAAAATCTCGCATCTTCTGTTCAAAGATAGTCACTTGTATAGAGCAAGCTCTTCGTTCCATTTGTACGCGAACAAGTATGAAGAACATACTGCTCCCTTACCTTACATTTGAAGAGAAACGCTAATCCATACGTTCTTTCTTGGCTAACCCACTCGTTCAAGTGTTGAGCAGGTTCTATAACGTTTCAAGTCCCTTATGAAAATCTGACAAGTTTTATTTTTTATTTTAAATACAAAGAAGTATTTGCCATCACTTTGATCTTTTAACAATATTTGCTGAATCAAAACGGACACACGCTTTCCAGCAAGCCTTGATGGTGTAACTGTTTCGAGAAAATTAAATACAAGCTATCTAGGTCAATGACTAAAAACTCTGGGAAACAGTAAAGCAGGAAACGGTGTTTTGTGAACCAGTTTTATAGGTTAGAGATTAAATGACGTAATTGTTAAACAGTCTCAGCGCATCAGGTGTTCTTCTCAAACCACACTTCTTACAAAAGGACAAAATTAATTAGAATTTCGGCATAATGGAAAGCATACTAAATTAAGATTAAGTATCGTACTTATGCGTTTAATAATAAGTTTAAAACCTTAAGCGCAAATTCAAATTTATTGGAATAGAAATATTTCCATATTTATAATTTCCTGCATGATAGATATATCTCAAGCATTATATATTAGAGCACTTAAATACAAAAATGAGAGCCAACAAACAATCTTACGATTGTTTTATCATTTGTGTAGTGTTTATATTGTCTACAGTAAAGGAAGTTATTTTTTTCCGAAATTATAAATTGATTTCAATTGATTTCCAGGAAAATAAAAGTCGAAACTGTGTAACACCGGCTATACGTTTTTATGGCACAAAAACAGTTTGAATTTTAGCGCTCGCACGAGATGGCAACCTAAACATATTGAAATAACTGACAATTAGTATCATCCAATAAAATTTACTTTATGTATATAATAGAATATCAAACTAAGATTGATTGATGAAAGAACGCAGCTATCAGTTCTGTCTGTTCATATAACTTTTACCAAGATCTGGGATGTTCATATTGCACAATACAGCACCCTAACCTTCCGATAACAGATGAATCCTTTTTCTTTTCAGATCCCCACTAAATGCCCCCCAGTGGCACAACGGTATGTCTGCGGACTTACAACGCTAGAAACCGGGTTTCGATACCCGTGGTGGGCAGAGCACAGATAGCCCATCGTATAGATTTGTGCTTAACTTCAAACAAACAAACAATTTTTGTCTTCAATCTTTACCGTTTATAAATACAATTATTTATCAAAGGCAGAGCGAGGTCTAAACAAAATTGTTTTTTATTAACTTAACATTTAACCTACAGTCTTCAAAATATCATGAACTTCACAGAAAAGCATACAACCCAAAGAGAAAGAGAGAATGAAGTTAAAAATCACTTTTTATTTGTATGAAGCTTACGGAAACATTTGGTGAAATCGTATACCCACCTGTATGTAATTTCCTTCAGTACTTTTTTTACTTTGCATTAAAATAATTTGACAATATTATCATGTTTGTGTTATAGTTACTATTTAATTTATTCAACTACAAATCAATTTTCTGTTTGATTTGCTATATATATATATTCGTAACTTAATATTGTTTCATTAGCTCATTTACGCTAACCCTGCGCTTTTATATCTGACAACTATAAGAAAGAAAATATATTTAAACCCGTTATCACATACTCTATCATCTATGTGCGCTGAACTTCAAACACCACAAGATGTCAAGTAAGTTTTTATCAATGAAACGTTACATGTTACTTCATATCTGCAATCAAATTCTGTCAATCTTTAACATAGAAATAATATATTCACAATACACAATTATAGATTTGTATACCCAATATGTCGAGTTTATTTTATGAACAGAACAATCGATAATTGTAAATCATGACTGTGACTAACATTAAGTAATAGTCATATTTACTCGAAAACTTACTTGTTTAATTTTAATAAAAGTACTACTTCAATTTAAAGTTGAATTGGAGAAAAACGACAAACCTTCCTGGAATATTTGATAACCATAGAAAAGATAGAAATGTTCTTCTCTGTATACTGTAAACTGACATATTCTTTAAGTTATGTTCACTTCTTTTCATGCCACCATAAACAGGTCAAAATATTTTTCGTTAGAACCTATAGAATATACCATCCGATAACGCTTGAACATGAAATTTACAACATTTGTTTCTATTTTCAAAGAACTTCATTCTCCACAACATTTCATTACAGACTGCCATCTGAAGACAGAGAAAGACTAGGCAACGATAATATGAAATTACTTTATATTAGCTAAACAACTAGCACTGAGTCACTCTTGAAAATATTAAGGAATACTAACTTTATAATCCAATACAAATACCAAAACACCATTAATGATAGTTTAATTTCAAATAAAATAACATCTGAAGATGAAAAAAATATCGAATGGAAATCAAAAATAATTTTAAACAAAACATGTAACTACATAAACAGGAAAAATCGCCAAAAGTTATTTAATCAAGAGCCTGATTAATTTTAACACCTGCCAAGGTCACAATAAGGTAACCAACTTCCTGACTTCCTTTGTTCTTAAGAGAATTCGAAGTTCCTGGGTCGTGTAAGCGTTATTGACCAGTTTTTCTGTCAGAAGGCAACATGAGACTGAAGAGGACACACGAATGTGCTGAATCTATTTCTCCAACATCAAGACTCCTGACAGTTTGTTCCATTTAGTGTGTTTTCCACTAAGTAATACACACGATATTGTGTTCTTTTATTACTATGACGTTGACAATTGTTACGTGACTCGACTGAAAACTGATGTGTTAAATCATCATTATTTACGTTTGAGTTTATCTTAATACAAGGATATTATCGTCTGTTCTTACAGGTTTCAATGTTCCCCGGTAGTTAAGCAGTAAGTCTGAGGACCTATAGCGCTTAAATTCTGGTTTCGTTACCCGCGATGAGCACAGCACAGTGTGTAGCTTTGTGCTTATCACCAAACAATCAAATAAGTCTCACAATAATGGTGCTTTTTTGAGTTATTGCATAAAACAGACATTATAAAAAGAACAACACCAATAATTATTTAACGATAAAATAGGTATAATACAATCTGCTTATTCCTCACATATTTTCTCTATACTTATACACGACTGAATATATGCGTATGTCAATGTAGATTTGGACATAATTAAAAAAAACATGCAACAATCACCAAGTAGCATTCTGCTACATTAATTTTACTATAAAGCTGATCTATTATGTGTATGTTAGCATCCATCATTCAGAGTTGACTGGCTCGATTACCGCAATTTTTTGTATAATAACTGGAAGCTGTCCGACAGTATACTTGGTCTGTTCTGTTTTAGGATTTTTGCCAGTGATGAAGAATAAAAGAGCCCTGAAATAGGGTACATTTCCACTTTTTTCCTATAGACATTTTCTTTGTATCATCCATAGATGGATGACTTGATTGTCGTAATTTTTTGTATGGTAACTGGAAAGTATCCGACAGTGTGTACATGGGTAATTTTGTTTTAGGATTTTTGCCAGTGATGAAGAATAAAAGAGCCCTGAAATAGGGTACATTTCCACTTTTTTCCTATAGACATTTTCTTTGTATCATCCATAGATGGATGACTTGATTGTCGTAATTTTTTGTATGGTAACTGGAAAGTATCCGACAGTGTGTATATGGGTAATTTTGTTTTAGGATTTTTGCCTGAGAAGGGGGGGATAGATACAGACATCTCGAAATATAGCACATTTTCAATTTTTAAACAGACTTTGACCTTGAATTTGAAGACACAAGTACTTATTCAGTTAAATGAGTCAATTATTGCCTTTCACAAAGCAGGGTATGCAATTAGCATCTAATGAAGTCATTAGGGTTTAATAACAAATGAAAGAAGGTTTTGTTTGTTTGTTGTTAAGCATAAAGCTACACAGCGGGCTATCTGTGCTATGCTCACCACGGGTATCGAAACCCAGTTTTTAGCTTTGTAAGTCTTGAGATTTACTACTGTGGTACTGGGGTACAAGAATGAAGAAGAATATTATCTAACATTGTCCTTTATTTAATTTTTACTTCCTAACGGGTATTCTCAGCTAGTGTTGGTATAAAAGTGCTGTTCCAACACACAGTTTGAATTGTGATTAATCAAACTACAAGCAAGCAGGTGGCAGGATTTTTATGACGTATAATCTGAAACGTTCTCCTAAAAGATTTTATTTCATCAGATCGAAAAAGAAACACGTTCAATTCTCTAAAAAGCAGCTTTTATAAAGGACTTAATTTAGCAGTAAAGTTGTTGTTGTTTGTTATTAAGCACAAAGCTATACAAAGGGCTATCTGTGTTCTGCCCACCACGGGTATCAAAACCCGGTTTCTAGCAGTATAAGTCTGCAGACATACCGCTGTGTCACTGGGGGGCTACCAGTAAAAAGGAAAACTTTTCAAATAAAGGAAGTAATTGTAGAGATGGTTAATATCAGTCCTTCAAAAACAAAGTAAACAAGATGGTGGGGATGGCATTTGCATCATCCTTAAATAATAGCACAGGCACACGGTGTAGTGGAATATTAACAGATAAAAACAGGATAAATTAAACTCAAGTGAGATTGAATAATTATATATATACAGTATATATGTGTATATATTGTTATAAGTTTGTTCTTGCTTATGCTATTATGTAAGGATGATGCAAATGTCATCCCTAACATCTTGTTTGCATTACTTTTAAAAAATTATATTAACCATCCCTATATTTACTTCCTTTTTTTTTGTAAAGTTTTCTTTACTTGTTTTTTTTTAATGTAGTGTTTCAATAGACAAAGGAAGGTTGTATTTATAACCAAGTTCTAAATACAATGAAGTTCCAACTGTA
>NW_013665641.1:1353798-1357865 GCF_000517525.1 Limulus polyphemus | reverse complement strand
TTATTGGCTGGTAATTCCTGTTTCACCCCGTATTTGAGTTTGTAAAGTAACAGCAAATTTCTGTAAGAAAGATAACTTCATAACATCGTTTACACTATAATTATGATTTTTTTAATTACTACTAGTTAATAATACTTATAAAAGCAGATACTCCGTTTGAAACTATGTCACCTCAGTGAATTTGGTTGACACCATTGTTTTGGTTTTTTAGTAATCACGTAATAAAAAAAGGAAGAAAGAAGAACCAGAAATTCAAACTTTTTGCTATGACATTTACAGACATTCCCAGAACTTGTGACTCAGTCATTACATATAGGGAGTTCGACTCGCAATCTGCGTGTCACCGGTTCGAATCCCCGTCCAACCAAACATGCTCGCCCTTTCAGCCGTGGGGTCGTTATAATGTCACGGTAAAAGAGTAGCCCAAGAGTTGGCGGTGGGTGTTGATAACTAGCTGCCTTCCCTCTAGTCTTACACTGCTAAATTAGGGACAAGTAGCGCAGATAGCCCTCATGTAGCTTTGCGCGAAATTCGAAACAAAAAAGACCAATCCGAGTCATCCCTACATAGGCAGTATTACTGCCTATGTTATCTTAATAAAACACGGAACAAAATAAATATGATTATATGTATGTTAACGGATCTATGGATTCATTATTTATTGTCACTCTACTTACAAATTGTTTCATTTGAATTTTACTTCAGTAACTACATCGTTGGTGTTCGGTACCCTCAAATAAAACTTGTTAACGTGATTAGCGTGACATGTATTCTTATATATATATATGTAGATCTCACAAACTTTTATTTGTTAAAATTACAGCCATGTTTATATCATTTCTATGTTATTTGAAAAAATAAATGAAACAAATACAACTTATTTGTTTATCTACACAAGTAATCTGTAAATCTATATAACCATGGACTCATGATGGCCCTGTGGCCCTGGATTTTGAAGCTGACGACCCGAGTTCAAACCCATATGATATCACAAAATATTCCCTACACTTTAAGTTGAGGATGCGTTATAAGAGTGGCAATTAATCCCTAAGCGCGGATGGTGGGTGCAACTGGCTAGACAGAATGAATTTCACGCAAGTCAGCATGACTGAACCTCTTAGCTGTAATTATAAAAGGCGATAATCCCCAATTTGTTACAAGTCGTGAAACAAAAACCATCATTTTCGAATCTGATGTAAGAAACAATAAAAATTAGTGACATTCTTTATATAATGTAGCTTATTTAACTTGCACAGCTATTACACGCAACATTGTTTAAAAACTTTTCCAATAGCTAGTGTAGAAAAATCACTACGGCATCCCAATTAATCTTATTCTATAATCTATGTAAAAACAAATTTAGAAACGTCGATTTTTCCTGAAGAATCACGGTTCAAGCACGAAAAGAAGAAAGTATAGAGAATAACATTTTTGGTGTGATTTTTTGAAAGGTTATATTTTGCTGAAACAACTAAGATTCTAAAAAGTAGTCACTATTTTTCATTTAAAATAAATAAAAAGCAAATGACTATATGTTTGATATATTTAATTTTAGGTTTAAGTATATTTTTTATTGTTTCTCAACACCAAAAATAATGTGGTTCAAACAGAAATCAATACTGTGCTAATAAACAAATGATAAATTAATCTACATGTTTTTGTTGTTTGAATAACTACTCAACTGAGTTAGATTATTCGTGTTAATTATGGAATTAATAAGATTTGAACTGCATC
This sequence comes from Limulus polyphemus, assembly GCF_000517525.1. Taxonomy (NCBI): domain Eukaryota; kingdom Metazoa; phylum Arthropoda; class Merostomata; order Xiphosura; family Limulidae; genus Limulus; species Limulus polyphemus. The sequence continues at coordinate 1,356,131 of NW_013665641.1, read as the reverse complement.
AAAAGTTTTAACAGCTATAGGTAAAGTACTTGCTGCATTGCATAATGGATAACGTTTACGAATATGAGTCCTACAAAGGTGTTGTTTTAACCGAAGAAGATCTTAGGCTAGAAACGTTGTTAATTTTGAAGCATTTATGCTCAAGTTGAAATTATGAAAGTTCTGCAACGCCCATATTTTTTGTCTTATCAACAATTTTATGATTTTAGATTTCTGCCAAACGAGTCCTGAGCTTACTTTACGCTAACAATTTCATTCCAACAATAGTCACGTAACACCTGTTCACTTGCAGATGAAAGTACATAGTTCAAAGCCTGGTACTAAGTAGTGTTGCCAAGTCAGCTTATTTCCGATTTTACGAGTCACATTTTCTAAAGATCATTTTTCACGTAATAGAGACAAACACAATGGTTCGCTTTATTATTAATAAAAACGGGAGAAGCGGAAATGATGAGGTTAAACTTTCAAGAACTTTTCCAGAACCTCCCGGAGGTTTCTGAATTCCATTTGTACAGGGTTGGCACAGGTAATGAAAATCTTGGAAAATCAGAAATCTCCAATTTGCAAGGTTATTAAAAACAAATCTTGATTTTTTTTTCCTTTCCGAGTAGACAACAATCTCTTGCAAGATGTCACACATAAAGATGCTATTCAAAAATATACGTTGTTTCACAATCATCAGTGGAGAAAGCCATCGAAACAAACCATGCTAATTGAAACCCTTAGAATTTAAGGTAAATTCATGTGACTTCATTCAATCATGGAAATATTTTCAGTCATTTAATTGAGTTTTTATTTTAGGTACGTTTTCCAAGATCACAAAAAGTGCATCGTTGAAATTTTCAAAAAGACATACTTTTAAACTTACGTGTCATAAACCAATAATTTTAACAAAAGTTTTATATAAGCTAATAGATTGAAGAAGCACACCCAACAGTATAGTATTTTTGTTGATTATTGATTGACTCTTATACTTGTAGTTGAATTATCTATTTTTTAAACTAATTTATGATAATTAACTGGTTCAGATTTTTTCTCGACCAACATATTTATAAAAAAGCAGTATAGAGTTGGCCTATTAACTGGGAGCTTTTGGGATGACAGACAACTTTCAATCTTATTGAGAAATAAAAAATATATAATTTACTAAAGATTTACAAGTAAGCAAAAATAAACTACAACCATACAGTTGTACGCTTCACAATCAACAGAATAGCTTGCTAGTTTCATGTTCTTTTGGAACTAAAGCGGATTATTTATCTTACAGTAACCACCATTGTCACTACGCAAAGTCTAATTCAGCCGCTAAAATGTTTATACAGAAGTAAACGATCTCCCTAGCCTTGAATTGATCTGTGACTGTTTATACAGAAGTAAACGATCTCCCTAGCCTTGAATTGATCTGTGACTAAAAATATTCGAGTAAACAGTAGCTTAACCCATTAGAACTTAAAAATAAAATCTGCAACACGACTCAACACACTACTTAAATTAAAGGCAAGAATTTCACGCTTGATTAAAACTATTTCTTTGAAACCTTCTTCATTTTTTCTCAATCCCCTTAATAATTAAATTTTGTAAAATTACAGTTTGTTTGTTTTTTATTGTTGTTTTTTTTCAATAACTTAGTAAAACTATCTTTGTAGCCTTCCCTAGGCATAACACTACGATTTTATTCAAGAAAAAGTCTGGCTACTTAATCAAAACATTTAAATTATATCACAGCCTACTGACTATATTTCAAGCAAATACATTCATGATAATCCAACATAAGAACAGAGCACCTTTTAAAGTTTATGACAAGATATAATTTAAAAGATTAAAATAAATCACATATAGATAGCATACCACTGTTTTCGTATTGTTCCTTTTATTAACAGCATCTGGTTAGAATGTTTAATATATCTAGCTGTATTATATTTTTTATTATACTCTGTTTATACAGGTTATTTTGCATTGTTAGCTTGGTACGTGAACTTCTAAGCTGTCCGAACCTCGTGAGACATTGTTTGGCTTACGGCGATAGTACCTAACTGGTGAAACAAGCAATGCATTCTAATCTATACTATTATTCTGCTTGTTTGTATGTACGACCGTTACGCTTTCTGACCGAGAACCTGCTGCATAAGCATGCGTAGTTAGAATGTTTCCCCAAGAAAAACCGCGCATGCTCATTATCATCTCGACGACAAACAGTCTGCCTGCAGCAGAGAGCTGCAAAGCTCAGTGATCAAGTTGCTACAATTGCTGTATGAAACAAGAATTAACAACAAAAGGGGAATGTAAATATACTTTACTAACCATATTGTACAAAAGAATATTAAAAACTTATC
>NW_013665641.1:1345811-1353521 GCF_000517525.1 Limulus polyphemus | reverse complement strand
GTCTACGATTACAGTTCGTTTGTATTGTGTTAGAAATGTTATAATTTAAAGAAGTACTGTTACGATAAAGATACTAATTTGGCCGGAAATGTTTTGCGGGTCACTAAGAAGTTAAGAAAAATACACTTAAATAGCTATACTCATTAACAGGTTGATTTTTAGTTTTGCTTTAAGTAGGTAGCTTGCTCTGATCGGAAGTTAATATTAATTGTATAACAGCAGTATTAAAACTGTTATTAGGATATTTTAATTACCAGGTTGATTTTTAGTTTTGCTTTAAGTAGGTAGCTTGCTCTGATCGGAAGTTAATATTAAGTTGATAACAGCAGTATTAAGACTTATTAGGATATTTTAATTACTAGGTTGATTTTTAGTTTTGCTTTAAGTAGGTAGCTTGCTCTGATCGGAAATTAATATTAAGTGTATAACAGCAGTATAAAGATTGTTAGTAGAATATTTTAATTTCCATGTTTTATAACATATTAAAAGTATTCAATGCATGCAGCCTATTGGCCTATTGTCAATTAGTGTTTATCAATCTAAAGCTCTGATACACAAGGTTTTAACCAAAGAGACGAACCAGACTGGTGACATACATAATCTAGAAAGAGATTCTCAAAAGAACTAATTTTTCAACACTCTTTAAGGAAAAGGTCTGACTTAATTTTCCGTTAAAAAACCTTCCTAAACATTTTCACGTATGTTGTAAAGTCAAAATGTGTTTAAGGTTTTGTCTCCCAGTCAAGTTGTGTTGACGCAAAATCGAAATTAGCATCCATTTTTTATCAACCACAAAATTATGACTAAACATCTTATGGATTTTAAATTTTCCAATAATACTTTTCATTCGTGAAGAGCTAGAAGTCTATATTATGAACCAATTAAAAGTTATGACCAAAAATATTGTATGAAAAAACCTCTTTCACCTCGCACCTTTACTTATACTTTACAATGGTTTTCGTCTATACTTAACTAACTTTTGTAACAGAAGTCAAACAGCTTTTTTGGTGTAAATATAAAAGAGCTTAAACTAATTACATTTTATATCACAGTTTATCATTTTATATGAACAGTAAACAAATTTGCTACATTGTTAATTTATGTGGGTCATACTCCCATGTAAAAGCAACCAAATAAAGAAATAAGCAAATCCCTTTCTCACACACTGTCTAGTCTGACCAGATAGCTAGTATAATCTCAATTTTATTAACAATACACTGGATATTACTTCAAAATAAAGTACTTCCTTTTATTATTATACACAAGTTGACTATGAGCAAAGTGATATTTGGAACAAACTGAGAAGTATTTTAACACTGGGCATTTTCTGATTATGTGCTCAAGCTAAATGCTGACAAATAGCTTTAGCGTAGATCCATTTTGTCAAGAAGTACTGAATTTTATATTGTTATACATGTTATTGCTGATCTAGAAATATTCAGAGTACATTGCAAATGGCTGCCTTCCTACTTTTCATTACAGTAAAAATAGTACAACAGATTTTCCTAAACATTTTATAATGAATCAAAGTAATACTTCATGAAAGAATGTATACAGAATTATTAACATTTCCAAGCAGGAGGATGCTGTTCCAATTTACACGAGGTGTGTTTGATGTTTGTTTTTATTAGCTAGCAATCCACTTCTTGCAATAACTGTTTAACTACATATACGTACATACAAGGTTTAATTAATAAAGTTTACGAAAGTTCAAAGATTGTGTATGTTTTTGTGTTACGACAGAGTATGGTGTGTTACACAGCTTCTGATTAGAAACTACGCTTACATGACAAAATGAAAACCTGTCGCGATTTTCACGGATTTTCTTAGAGCTTTGTGATTCAAAAACTTATAGAAAAACTCCCCACAATCTATGTTTACAAAATACTTTAAAATGTTTAGTGAAGTCATCTCTTCTAGAAAATCAAATCAACATTTTACCTTAAAAGGGATTGAAAAAAGGCTGAAAATCATCTTGCTCCTTCTAGACTAATATCTTTTGTCAAGTGCATTCGTTAAGCTACTCTAACTTGACCGATCTCGGTCTATTTGTACTTTCAATGGAAAAAAGAAAAGTTCATTGTATCAGTTTGCACGGCTTTAATATCTTGAGAACTTTTACTTACATACATGATCAGCTATAATAATAATGTGGGCTATGACGAACAAGTAACACTACAGTATTTATTTTAATGTTAAGTCTGTCGAAACAGACGACCTAATATTAAGCTCTTGTTTTGTGAGAAGCCTGGCATATCATTTACTTGCAGCTGAACGTGTTGGATTGTTGTCCTAAACGAAGTACGTTTCCTAATTCTAGTCCGGAATTAAATGAAGTCACAGTAAGGAAAAAATAAACATTTCATTTTGAAATACAGATGTTTTGTTTTTACTGTCTTTACAGCACTACATTGAATTATTCAGCATCATTTTTCCCCTTTTCAAAGTAACAGTAGTTTAACTGCGATGTTTAATGAACACTTGTTGGTCGAAATCAAGAATAACACACTAATGCTTGTGACAACAGAGCTATTATTTACAACGCCAACCTTTGTATAGTAAGTAGTCCTTATGCAACTAAGTGCAACAGGAGAGCCGGTAATCTGTCGCTGATCGAATGAAAAAACAAACAAAACTATTATTAGTAACAACATCATACTGGTTGATTATCAGATCTATCATTAAACAGTTTATATATTCTTAATTTCTGAATATTTAAAGTTATATAATATTGTGACTAATTAGATCGTAGAATTTTGTTTTTAATTTTGATTTCTACTTTCTTAAAATATCTTTATCAGTCAACCTATTGAAAATGTTGTCCTGAACTGCTCATATACGAATTAATATAAGTATTTTCCATAATCGTGTGTCCAAGCATACGAACGTAAGAAATATGAAACAAGATCTATTGTTAAAATTTATCAGCTTGAAACAAAGTAATAAACAAAAATTAGCTGCTTAACTTAAAAGAATAATAAAACTACTGAATATTTTGTGTGCATCTTTAAATCATCTAAGATAATACAAGTTAACACAAATTCTCGCTATTCCTAAAAGTAAAACAGTAAAAGAACGCTTACACTTTGCCAATAATCTCTCAAGTCTCTGTGAACACTTACACTTCAGTGTCACGATGTGGAGACTTATAAATGTTGCACAGTAAGACAATAACAAAAAACATTCGCATTTGACATATGAAATAGACCAAACATCTTTCATAACGTTCAAAGTCCATAGCCAACCGTTGGATTATCTCCTAACTTCACCATAAGTTATCACCAAAACATTTACTGATGGGAAAAGTACAGACTTTTTCACTTACACCATGTACAAGAGTAAAGAAGATATTACCATTATCAGTCAATATCAGTGGTGTTTACCTTATTGATGATTTAAGAATAAAAATAATGTGAACTCAAAACAGGTTTCATTACCATAAGCCCACACTATTTCGTTGGTTAAAATAACGCAATGCATTACAATTTACTTACAATTCTACATTTTTAGTACTAGAGTACGTCTGCAATGTGAAATAAGAATTGTGCCTTGTTGTTAATTGATATTTGCTGAAAACAAAAACGGACATTAAAACATTTTATTCGAAATAAAGAACGCTAAAATTGTGCTGCATTGATACCATCTCAAAATATATCTTCTTAAGTCTCAACAATTAATGCGACAGCATTATCTGTCAGCTTTAACATGAAGCTAAATTGGGCTATATGCACTATGTCCACTGCAAGGAATCGAGCCCCGGATTTTAGCGTTCTAGCTTACCGCTGACCTACTGGAGACAATGTGGCAGTATCAAATGTAAACTAAAAATTAAATAAATACAGAATAAAAAACATACAATGGTCTTGCTGCTATTTGTTATGTCCAGAAAATATAACTGGATATAAAAATGCTTTTTAATAAATTGGATCTAGATGTTTGGCAAATTGCCAAATAGGTCACATTTGATATTGATTAACACTGTTATGATATGGTAAAATATACATGTATTATGTAAAGTGGCACGTCGTATGTAACTACAACAGAAATATCTAAACTGAATGCACTAACCGTTTTTAGGATTTTAATAATTGAACTTCTGCTTACCTGCAATACACAACTGACCAGTCAGTCAACAACACATGCTACAGAATTTCTAGCTGGTTTTGTAACACGTCACCGTAGGAGCACCTGATTTACGTCAAGAACGTTCTTTTGTAACATTTAAAGTAAAGGTACACCCGATTTATGTAAGTTACTCAACTATCATACTAAAGCACTACGAAATCATAACGTGTCTTTCAGTTTTAAATACTTAATACGATGGTTCTAGCATAGTTCTGCTCTTGAGAAAAATAACAGTGTAAAGTATCTTGTCAAAACACATACATGGCATTCACGAGCTGCTGCAGATTGGTATCAAGTATGTGTCACGTGGCATATGCGCATACGCAGATGCAGTACATAACGTAAAAAGTGCTCTAGGCACTGAAATACAGAATGCTAGTGCATTGAGCGATAGATGTTTGTAAAATATTATTTCGTTGCTACTTATTTCTCACAAATTATAAAAGTGTTCATATAAAGAGAATTTTTTTGGAGACTTAAGCAATCAAAATCTTTTTTTCAATTTAACTGTTCAGAATTTCCATGGAAAAATATTTATTTCCACTAGAATCAAAGTGTGTATCAGGAATATGCCAAATTTATGTGAAAACAATCTTGTTTTATTTGTTTGCTGTTAGCACAAAGCTACACGATGGCTCTCTGTAATGTGTCCATCGCAAGTATCGAAATCTGATTTGTAGCGTTATTAGCCACTAGACTTACCTCTGGGCCAAACTATCTAATCATATAACTTGGTTGTTGAAAGTTGTTTTATTTAAAAAGCTATAAATAAATGTAGTTAATTTCAAATCAGTATTTGCAATAACATTAAGTTAATGTGTTATAAACTAATTACGTCTTCAAAGAGTGTTTTTATTCCAGTATATTCAATGTAAGTCTTTGTATAAAAGGTACTAATAATATAAATTATAGCAGTTGCAAAATATTCTGCTGTTATGTATGATAAGTATTAAGCAACAGAATGAATTTGAAATATTAGTTAAAAGAGATTTGTATCAGTTGATTATATCAGCAGTTAACATAGCCATATACTACTTTCCAAAGACTCCGACATATTGATGGCTGGTTACCAATGTCAGATTAATTGGTCATATATATATATATATATAAATCATTATGAATTATGGTAAATGCAAATTTTTTAAAACTTTGAGTAGAGTAGCCCTTTTGCAACACACAAAGATGTCTGTAAATTTAATATTAGAAATTATGAACTCTACATCATGTTTATTAGGGGTCCCCCAGTGGCAGAGAGGCATGTCTGCGGACTTACAACAGATAGCCCATTGTATAGCTTTGTGCTTGATTACAAAACAATGTTTATCAGGGATCTTTACCAATGAATGTAGATAGCTTGTTTTATGAGAAACTCGTAAATGAAATGAGTATTAGACATATACAGGAGTTTATTTTTCCAGCCATTTTAAAACTTGTAAAAACCTAAACTTATATATATATATATTTACCGTTAAGGGGTTATCTATGTGATATGTTTCCACCATAAAATGAGCCTTTCTATACCTTAGATGTACATAAATTTTTTTTTCAAAAGTTCAGTACATGGTATTGCATTCAGTAACACGTTTTTATTTGAAGCAGCACTAAACTGTGAATCTAAGGCTTATCTGGGTATTTCATTTTATTCAGCGTTTTCTCACTTCTCAAATCATGTGCCGTGATTTCATTTGAATTCGTTTCTTATCATTTATGTAAACAACGGATTTTATGCTTGTAGAAATCTGGTATTGCAAGTTTCAAGTCTTGCTTGAATTCATTTCGCTAAGACCCTGCTTAACTGATCCCATACAACCTATTGTTCATAGCAGTGGTAATTACCTGTCTGAAAATTCTATATAAAAACTAAAAGTAAGGATTAAATCAAGGTTTTTATTTTGAGTAAACTAGAACAACAACAACTTTACACAAATTTCCAAAATTGGAGTTATGAGAGCATGTATGGACGTCATTTTAACAATGAAAACACCATATTTAATATGAATTATGATCAGATTAATCTGCAAAATGCTTCACTTGATAATGACATTTTCCAAGTCAAGTTTTAAAAGCTTTTCCACGTTTGTAACCTTAAGGACTTGCAACAGCACTGTATTCATATGAAAAAAGTATATAATCACAGTTTTTATTAATAATTGTTCAGAGTCCGCAGAAATACTACATCGAATAAAGCATCATGTCAGCGGCAATTCTATCCAGAGTTTTTGGTTTCCGTTCTTTTCGAAATGAAAACGTCATTTATATCATGGCAAAAGAATTTCAAGTGCAGTGGCTATTGAGAACACCCTCTTATTTTAATAAACCTGGAGATCATAGTGAAAGTAAATAAGACTGTTTGTTAACATTATCGAAACACGTTTATATGGACTAACTCAAAACATGTATTAGACACCACATGTTAAAGAAATCAAGAAGTATCACTACGGAATTTATCAATGCGATGAAATAAATATACAGTTATAATTTTGGACTACTGATTAAGTCTAGGTTAAGTGAAAAGTAGCATATGAAAAAATAAAACCTCTAAAATACCAGCAAAATAAATGTTCCAATATCCCGTATGTTCAGGTTCGTTACATTTCACTTTTTTTTGGGCCCGGCATGGCCAGGTGGTTAAGGAGCTCGACTCGCAATCTGAGGGTCGCGGGTTCGAATCCCCGTCACACCAAACATGCTCGCCCTTTCAGCCGTGGGGGCTTTATAATGTGACGGTCAATCCCACTATTCGTTGGTAAAAGAGTAGCCCAAGAGTTGGCGGTGGGTAGTGATGACTAGCTGCCTTCCCTCTAGTCTTACACTGCTAAATTAGGGACGGCTAGCGCAGATAGCCCTTGTGTAGCTTTGCGCGAAATTCAAAACAAACAAACATGCATTTCACTTCATATCCTTCCTTCTTATATCGCCCTCCCCCAGTGGCACAGCGGTATCAGTCATCAGTAATTACAAGTAAAATCATGAACCAGATTTATAAGAATTTTGGATCTGAGAGAAATACTAGAACACGAAAATACAAAATAATATTAACAGCATAATTGCAATACTATATTTACAGTCCTGATTATCCTTTAAAAGCAATGAGATCCAAAATGTCATCTAAATATTAAACACTTACTATTTGTCATGCTAGATTTGTTGATAACGTTCAAACTGTCTCAGTGGTTAGTCTCGTGTTCAAATCTCAGTTGAGTGGGGATATTTTATCATGATCATCATGTTTATTGCAAGATCTTACAATATTAGGAAAAAACAGAATGGTATTTTTTTCGCAAAATTAAGCTAACTACAATGGTACGACTTGTAGCCAATAAAAACGGGGTATATGAGGGGTTTAGACTTTTCCGGGACCTGCTGATAAAAAACATTGATTTTCTAGGATTTTTTGGAATGAAAAATTGGTTTATAAGTTTATATGACTTTCATGACCTGTTTAAATCCTGATGTAAAGACCCATGGATTGTTTTACCTAATGGTGATAACATTCTGCTTGTTGAATCTCCAGATTCTGGACACTACAGTGACAATGTTTGTTTTGAATTTCGCGCAAAGCTACACGAGGGCTATCTGCGCTAG
>NW_013665641.1:1324493-1344860 GCF_000517525.1 Limulus polyphemus | reverse complement strand
CGTAACATATGTTATTTTATCATAAGTCATCGTCCCAACGGACTTACAATGCTAAATCCGGGTTTCAATTACCGCGGTGGTCTAAGTGCAGATTACCCAATGTGTAGCTTTGCGCTAAAACAAACATATAGTAAAATTTCATAAGACTTACTAAATTAAGACGAAATTTCTACTTCGTGGTTATTTCTAACACAACAAATTTCATGATATCACATGCAAACATATCATGGTTTTCTACCTTCTTTAGATATAAAGGAATTTTTTAAAACTTTTTGTTTATTTGATATTTATGGAAGTTTACCAAAAACATGTGGTCACTGCGATTGCTTTGTTTTTCGTTCTCTATTGCATCTGCCCTGGCATGGCCAGGTGGTTAGGGCACTCGATTCGCTATCTGAGGTCGCGGGTTCGAATCCCCGTCCCACCAAACATGCTCGCCCTTTTAGCCGTGGGGGCGTTATAATGTGACGGTCAATCCCACTATTCGTTGGTAAAAGAGTAGCCCAAGAGTTGGCGGTGGGTGGTGATGACTAGCTGCCTTCCCTCTAGTCTTACACCGCTAAATTAGGAACGGCTAGCGCAGATAGCCCTCGTGTAGCTTTGCGCGAATCTCAAAACAAACCAAACTATTGCATCTATTATGCCAATTAGCCCAAAAGATTATTGCGGTAACATATAGCATTCGGGGTTTTAAAGGACTGGCACTGTAATATCCTTTGGTGTCCAAGATGACGCTGTTAAAAGGTAACAGCCACCAAAGAAATAATAGAACAAAGGTCACGAGTTAACATTGTCGACTGTAAAAAGAAACCGAGTTTAGCTGTTGAAATTAGACGCGCTTTCTTAGCTCATTAACATGTAAAGACTCACATTAAGATCATCGTGTTTAGTTTTACAGAGCTCAACCCCAAGAGAAAGAGAGCTATGGAACTAAGCACAACTCAGTAGAGTGACTTTTTGATTGGTTGCAACATACAGACAACGATGATTCGGCCAGCAAAGGATATCAAACTCGCTAATCCTTTAAAACGAGTGCTCTATGCTACTACAATATCATCTTAAACAAAATAGACATTATTTACTATAGAGAATATAGAAACAAAACAACCAGAACAAGGTAATCTCAAAGACTTTCTAGACCACATGTTTATGCTAAAACTGCATAGAAACTAAATAAACGAAAAATTTCAAATTTGTTCATCACTAAGGCATGTAAGAAACATGCGATACACCTGCATATTACCCGAATATATCATGCATTTCTATCTTCTTGTAATATTATAATATTTATTCTGAATTTATTATTTGTTCTGTATATGTGCAGGTTTCACATAACATGTGGTCAAAAAGGTCGTGAAGTCAATTTAGTTTTAGTTGCTTTTGTTTCTTTATTCTCAAGTGGATAATACCTGTCTTGCCTAGGGGGAAATATTGCTTCAATACTGCACGTTGTGCAAAATTGTGAACAGTAATATTTTTCATTGGGCGTTCAAATGATATCTAGAGGTTATAGTCTCATGTACGTTGGAATGAAAATGAGCAGTCACGTGAAACACTAGTCACTCTAGGTAAATATGTTGTTTCTTGACAAACAATGCCACCACATATATGTAGAGTGCTTGAAATTTGTATTAGTTAGGGCACACAAGTTTGCATGTCAACAGCTAGGAAGGGCTACCATATGACAGAATAGGTGCTACAATAAGACAGTAATGGAATGATGTATCAAAGTGGAGAATTGGTGGGGTTTGGGATGCGACAGCAGCACATAAATATCTTGGCTCATGCTGGACAGGACCTCATCTTGAGTTAGTACATTAATGTTACAAGTTACAATAGTTGAATGGCACGCAAAAGCATTTAGAACACGTCGACCAGCTGCACCCATAAGGAATCAATGAACATCTGGTAAATTATCTTCACCAAAAGTCAGAAGAGGAATTGGTCGACTCACATGAAATTGAAATCACTCTAGCCCTGAAACTGAGGATGAAAGAACTGAGAGTACTTATCTGGCTGTTCAGGATAAGTCAGATAAGGAAGCACCAGATCAAGCAGCAAGACTCAGCTCCAACAGTCAATGGAATTGCCAATGACGATCTCCAATGGATATGGCTGGGATTAATCAAATCATCAAGAGCTTTGGTTGAGAAATCAGTGATTGAAAGGAAGTAGTATTTCTTGCTTTCACAGCTATCAGGTGGTATTGTAAGGTACAGTGTAGAACAATTCGTTGTTCATAAGATTGACGAGGCTGAAAGGGATTTGTAATATTTACTCTCCGAGCTATTGAGCAGGATTTCACTACAAGAGATACTCATAGGATACCAGATGGTAGCTGCTCGATTAATACAATTTAGGATGGCTGATACCAGTAGATGTAGTGCTTAAAACATTAACAGTTTACATGACTGAGGATAATCTTTAGGAAATCAAAGACTCAACTGAAAAGCAATTTTGACCCTTACTTTCTGAGCTATCAAACGATTATCTACAGAAAAATGGTTGTCCAATATTCTGTGAGAATTGCTTACCCATGTGATATGCAAGTATATCGCGTTTTTTTACCTTCTGATTTTAATATAGAAATTTTTCTTTCTTATAAATCTATGCAGTTTTTGCATAATATGTGGCCAAGAAAGTCATTAAGTAGATCTCGTTTTAGTTATTTTTTTTCCTTTGTCATTCTATGGGGACAACACCTGTTCAACCCAAGAGAGACATGGCTGTATTGATGCGCATTGTTCTGCCCTTCATTTTTTTCCCTACTGTACACTGGCTCTTTTTTGCATAACAATCAGACAGCAGTGACAGGTATGTATCTGGGTTCCAGAGAAGTTGTATTAGCTGTGGTTACAGCAGTGATGACAATAGATAGCTCAATTGAATGTAGGTCAAGCAAGAGACACCATGAAGTTTGGGAACCAGGACATCCATAGGTGAAAGGTATGCACTGTCTACAGATGATGTACACGTGAGTACTTGTAAGCCTGGAGAATATTTCACCTGACCACAGCAATAGTTTCCACAATCTGCATCTAAAGACAGTTCTGGGTGAGAGAAATGTTGTAACTTGGTCATGACAACTTTAACCTACATTTCTACCTTAACTTATGACCAATAAGAATTTGATTGACCTTAAATTTCAATCCTAGTTAGAATATATTCTTAGCTCTTTGGGATGTCTTTTCAACTAACTAAGTTCTGCATTAAAGTGGAAGGAGATTATAGTAGTAAATTTCTGTTTGGTGACCTAAGAATGTCTCTAAATACCCTACTATGCCAAAGAAGCTAATGGCCAACCTCTCGGTTATCTTGGCAAAACTCATGGATGAAGGTGCATTGCTTGATGATGCATCTGACATTAAAAACGTACGAAACTCACCAGTAGACTGGCCCTGAAGTGTCCATTGTTGACTATCATGAGAGGACACTCTCAAGACTATACCATCTTTAATAATTGACCCCAGGGAAGAGCCAGCCTAACAACTGTCTAGCTCATTGTATACACATCAGAACTAGCATACATACGAGTAAAACTAGATTCGAACAATACATCAGAGAGCTCATAAAAATCACCAGGTATTCACCAGAGATTGTCCAATAGAAAAACTCTACTAGCACTCTATACGTTTAAGTATGGGATCATCACATACCTTAGCTCAAGAAAACCTTTCTAAAAAAAATTCTTAGAAGAGAACTTTCAAGCACCAAGAAGGTCAACCCACATCTACATCTCCAGTAATCTGGACAACATCACTCACTCCACTATCAGCATGAGACGTTCCAGTAATCATATATATGGATGTAGAGTCATCAACGTCGACTACTGCTGCGCTGTAGCTGGCTAAGCAGTCCTAGACACAGTCTCAATATCAGAGAAACTGGATCTACTCTTACAAAAATAAAATAGCATTCCATGCTTCAAAAGCTACTGGCTCTAAAGTGCCACTGCTAAGAGCAAGCAAGCAGGTGAATGGAGGCTTTGGTGTTTTATAACAGGAAATATTATCAAATTTTGAAGCACAAGATCCTCTTTTGCAACTAGAGCAAAAGGTTTACCATCTCCATGCTGAGCTGTCTTTTACCCGAAAGGATCTCGTGAGGGCGTAAGAGATCGTACACTAGATTACCATGGCTAGAGGAAAACCAACCACTGTATTCAATGACCTGCTGTCGAGGGTTCCTGAAGGTAAAAGTCTCTAGTTCTCAAAAATATGGTATATATATATATATATATATATATATTCCCTCTTTTGTATTATTTATTATTAGTTCCCCCTTTTTCTTAAAAACATTTGTATGATAATGGGAATTAAATTTCATTATTTTTCTTTTATGATTTAATCCATATTTATTTTCATTGTATGCACACTGTATAAATATGTTCATATATAATTATTAATATGATTTTGTTTTAAATGTACCCTGGTGGATCATCAGTAAGTTTACCATTTATAATACTAAACTCCGGGGTTTCATTCCCCCCCCCCCCTGCTGGACAGGTTACAGATAGCCCACTGTGTAGTTTTGCACTACGAAAACAGCAACATTTTACAGTCTAGCATAGCATGGTGGTTAGAGTGGTTAACAATCTGGAGGTTGTGGGATTGAAACCCATACTCGAATATACTATTAGCTATGTGGGCATTATAATGTGAAGATCAATCTCACCAATCGTTGGTAAAGAATAATCCAAGAGTTAGCAGTGGTTGGTATTGACTAGTTGCCTTCCCTCTAGTCTATCATTTCAAAATTTGGGATGCTTAACACACACATAACTTTCGAGTACTTTTGCGTAAAATGAGAGAAAAACAAGCAAACAATTGTTACAAATATTATGATGTACCTTGCATATATACACACACACGACACACATACATATATATATATATATTAAAGGGTTTATCTTATTTTGTAAGTCATATCTCAATGTTTAATTTACCTGTGTTTATTTTTGCATAAGGACCTTGTTTGTACTTCCTTTTGTTTTAAAAGTTTCAATATATAAAAATTATAAAAAATTAATAAACAAAAAGGAAGAAAGAACGAATCTATAAAGAAATAACACTTATTTTTTTAAAACAAAGTTGAGACTGTAGCAAGTTATTCAATACCAAAATTGAATAGCTCATCACAGAGGTTCAAAGAGCCCCGGGCCACTTCTATCTTTTGAGATTCCTGGCTATAATAACAATAATAATAAAAGATGACACATGAAAACAAAATAAGACAGTCATTAGCCTCCACCCCCCCAAAAAAGTGAAACATAATTTGAATATTTAAGTTGTATATATAATTTGCAGCTCTAAGTTGAGAGTGTGTGTCACATTTTGGTCTGATTGGGAGGCACATATAAACAAGTCGCGAAACTTAACAAATGCAAAATAATAACAAGTGTCTAAATTTGATGCCCCTTTTGAGCTTGAGCCCCGGGCCAAATGGCCTTCCTGGCCTTCCTCTAATTGGCCCTACATATCTCCAGTGTGTGCATTTGGATCTGTCATTAGAAATGCACAGAATCACAAAGAAATATACTGACCAGATTATGTAATTATTTCTAATCTTTTGGATTGCTTCCAATTTGTATCTGGTATAGACAAGACACTCTGCTATGCCCCTCGCATCACTCACATTACTTGCATCCTTAGTAGATGCAACTTAAGTTTCATCAATTATTTGAGAAATATGTGAGATTTTCAGTCCATTTTTAAGTTATAAAGTTAGAGATGAATAAAACAACTTGAATTTGAAGAGGAGAAGAAAGACGTGGTATGCAGACATACTACGTATTTTCTACCACTTTTTTCAATTTACAAATTTCCCAAATTTTTATATATACTGTGTATAAAGTCTTAATGTACAACGTGGGCCAGGGAGCCAAAAAGTTTTTCTCGCCCTAGTTACATATTGAACTAGTTCGTTCAATTACAGTATCACGAGCATTTTCTCGTGGGAAGATTTCTGTAAAGTAGAGTACACAATATTGAAATAGACAGTGATCTTTTCTTCTGATAGGTCAAGTGATACCTGAAGGCTACATTTTGTGGTGAAGCAACCATCAGTCAAGTGAGTAGCTCTTGTGCCCTGAGAAGAATAGTATTATTACTTTGTATATAAAATACTCCGTTTTCTCAGAATAGGACAGACTTAGTTTTAGATTCAATACACTTCTTCTTTGTAAGTTATCCAATACCTGTGGCAAATGATACACTTGTTTAACATTTGATTGTTTTTGGGGTTGAAAATTGTTTGATTGTTTGTTTGTTTTGAATTCTGTGCAAAGCTACTCGAAGGCTATTTGCACTAGCCGTCCCAATTTTTAAAGCGATAAACTAGAGGGAGAGCAGATATTCAGCACCACTCACCGCCAACTCTTGGGCTACTCTTAACCAACAAATAGTTGGATTGACCATTACATTACAACACCCCCACATCTGAAGGTACGAGCACGTTCGGAAACATGATTCGAACCCGCGACTCGCAGATTGCGAGTCGAGCGCTCTAACTACCAGGTCATGTCAGGGCCTTTATAATAAGTTAGTTTCCACCGAATAGCTCTCAATCCACTATATGTTTGATGCTAAAGGAGCATGACAAGTAATTGAAGACTGATATTTATTGCATTATTTTTAACAATTTTATTTCCATATCCTATTATATATTTTCAGCCACTTCTAAATTTGTTAATATTTGTTTGTTTTTGAATTTCGCGCAAAGCTACACGAGGGCTATTTGCGGTGATGACTGGCTGCCTTCCCTCTAGTCTTCCACCCACTCTTGGGCTAATCTTTTACCAACGAATAGTGGGATTGACCGTCACATTATAACGCCCCCACGGCTGAAAGGGCGAGCATGTTTGGTGTGACGGGGATTCGAACCCGCAGATTGCGAGTCGAGCGTCCTAACCACCTGGCCATGTGACAATGAACCATATAAGGAGTGACAATTCTTACGAATGGACGCCAACGATTAACAAATAGGGAAAAGCAACTGAAAATTCCACATACTGTTTGGGTACTACTTGTCATGCTACAAGATGAAACACGACAGTCACAACCTGACAAATGCAGATAATATCTGGAACTTTTAAGGTCAGTGCAAGATACATAATGCATTGTTTTTTTGAACCAATGAGACTGGATTGTGCACCCATCCAAATATGTGAAAGCCTTTTTCTGACTTCATTAATAAAGACATTGAAAAATCATACGGGCCACCTCATCAATTATTTTTAAAGGTTTTCAATATAAGGGCTAAAAATATAAAACTGAATGTTGAAAACAAACGTTTTGCCACATTTTATATCACTAAAGCAGAGGATAAATGTTTTTTGCTTGGTAGATGCATGTTTTATTTTAACGTCAAGCGTTGCATTATTATTCATATAAATTTTGTTGTTACTTATCTATATGTAGGGATTTTATAAGTCATGGAAAACTGACAGAATCTATACTGAACTGTATTACAAAATCCCTTTCCACACCCTCACACCTAAAACGTATGAAAAAAAAAAAACATCCATTAACCCAACTTCAAAGAGGCATTGTGTGAATATAGAACACTTCTATCAGCGGTTGTCGTGCTTCTTTAGGTGGATGCTTTAGCACAGTCTTTCATTGGTACACCGTACAGTATTATTTAGAGCAAAGGAAAAACATACATTGCACCTTCAGTCTGATCATATGCTATATAGCGGACGCGTCGTAACACTTGGGTTAAACGCTTATTGCATACTATATAACAGAGCAACAAATAATTGGCTGTCTTCTAAATATTCAATCAGAAGTACAACTCCCAATGGACCTGATATATGGCTATTTCCCCAATACAGATTTACTGTAGTATCCATAGAGCATGCGAAGTAGTTGCATTATACAAATTTATATAGCTTTACACATTTTCTTCCCTCCAGTAACTTTCAGGCTGTGGTACTTTGTTCACTTATTTCTATAGGTATTGTGTATGTAATTTAGTTGCTTGCATCGTTGATTTCCTCATGATAATGAAGATACCTTTAGTTACTCATGGCTTCGTTTTATTAATTTGTAGTTTTAAAGGACAAACAGATAATTATTTTACTCGCGTATTCATCCAAAAACTAATAACTGGCCGTTTCTTTATCTTGATGTTATCAGTACGGTAGTTTTCAATCTGTATTCAACGTAACCGAAGTGGCAGCATGCTGTATAGATTCAGTTGTTGTTTACAGATAAAAACAAAATAGGTGGTATGGAACAATAATGAAAACCAGTTTAAGATTTTTTATGAGATCATTAAAAGAACTCTTAATTTCCACCCTGTATGCGACACGATTTATATGTTACAAAATTAATTAAGAGAGTGATGACACCCTCTGCAGTCTATATGCCAGAAATAGTTGTAAGATAAAGTTAACTAATATTGTGGGCGTGTATGGCCAAATGCTACAATTATAGTAGTATTCTGTGAAATAGGTCTATAATGTCGAGCCCGGATATACCATATCACTCAGGTATGCCATTATCAATATCATCCATGTAGACAGACTATCTGCAACGAAATGTTTTTTTTTTAACAAATTAAGCTTCAATATTATAATTAACTACTCCCATTTTTGTCAGGTTTATTTTTCTGTGCAGAAAAATTCTACGCGGAGCAGACGGTTGTTTGTAGCGTAAATAATTTCCTGTGCCCACCAAGAGCATAGAACACCAGTTTTTAACGCTACAATGCCTCAGGTTTCCCACTAAAACACCCGTAGGGTTTTTTTAAGGGAAAGATGTATGCACGTATTCTACAGTTAATAATAGCACTGGTGAAAAGTTGTATAACTAATGGGGTATACTTCGTGATAAAGTTATTTTGCGTGTGTATTATGTATAAAGTTCTACATTATTAAAATCGCATCTAAGTAGTTTCTTCTTATTAAACTTATGATCAAAACTGGAAATGCTTTCTAATATTTTTTCGCACCCAAAATTTTACATCACTACTGATGTAATTGAATAAAACGGTTCGATCGTGTAAGATGTACACATCGTACGAACTTCCTGACAAGGTTTGAAATTCTTATGTTATCAACCTTGTATTTGCCCCACTTTGTTAAATAACTCGTGTATTATAATACCAAAACACAAGTTACGGTATGTCGTTTGTCTGAGTCTATACTTTATCAAGTAACACAAAGACAAAATCCAGTCGCGAAATAGTTTATTTACTCAAATTACAAGTATTTTCCACAATGTAACCATTTTCAATACACTATCTACAAAAACCCATATCTTCAGAAGAATTTGTAATAAAGGTGTAATCAAATCATAACGCCCCCCGATTTCAAGTAAACACTTATTTAAGCTATACCATAGTTAAGCTTAAATGTAAAATTTAACTATAAAATTTTCCATTATTTTTAAACTAGCTAAAATGACTACGGTTTTCTTTATTTTTTTTTACAAAGACTTGTTTGAAGAATATTGTAGACAACGTAAGGAATATGCACAAAAATTCGGCACAACCCCTTAACTACGAGAATTTTAAAATTTATTATTATGTGTATTAACATATTAAACGTATCTTTAATCAAACATAACGTATTTTTAAAATCTAATTGTGTTGTCAATAAGAGAAAATTTCAAACTCAAGACCTTAATTTCTAATTTCAGGCTGTCCTCTGAAATTTAGTTTTAGTTCTAACTTTAATCCAATATCAAAAGATCTCGAATTCTGCATGAGTCGTATTAAAATGATGTAAATGTGTTTACAATTGTATGCTAGGTTACCATGTAGTCTATTAAAATAATGTAAATGTGTTTTCAATTGTATGCTAGGTTACAATGTAGTCTATTAAAATAATGTAAATGTGTTTTCAATTGTATGCTAGGTTACCATGTAGTCTATTAAAATAATGTAAATGTGTTTACAATTGTATGCTAGGTTACCATGTAGTCTATTAAAATAATGTAAACGTGTTTACAATTGTATGCTAGGTTACAATGTAGTCTATTAAAATAATGTAAATGTAGTCGAGTTTCGTATCATAGTTTTATTTGGTAAAACTAAGATATAGCGACTCAACGTTAATATACACAGTTGGGAAACGCCAGTGTGACTATCACAGCACACACTGGAGCTGAAACTGTGAACACTAATTCTCCAAGAGTAATTAATGATTTCAACTATCTCCTTGTTCACAATTAGTATAATTCTACTTTGAAAAAATTAATTTCTGGACTTTAATAGTACCACAAATTTCATTTACTGTTATGTTTGGATAGAGCATCGTGTTCCAGAACTGAATAGTTCAAACTAATCAAAGAATTCTCTCAAACCCATTAGAATTATAGAAGATTTAAGCTTTCCATGAATGCTTTATTTATCAGTCTTTCTGCATTATTAATTAAAAATAACAATTATAAATATGTAGGACTATTTCCCAAAGTTACTAAAAAGATGTTCTAAAATTAAAAACAAGCCAATAAAAGGTATGGCTGGTACTGTGATCAAACGGGTTTAAAGAAAACACCAATAAAGCTGGTTTATGAATTTGCTTGAAAATAAAGCACAAAAAGTTTATTTCAAAAACAGTAAGTAGACAGTTGACCATTCCCTTACATAAAATTACATCACTACAAATTTCATATGATGTACAAGCAAATTAAATTATAGTTATGTAAAATAAACTGTCTGCACAATACTTTCTCTTAAGGCATGCTTGAAAATTCACATTACACTTCCATTGTAAAATATTGTTACATGAATGGTTCTCAATGCATTAAGAGTTAAAGATCCAATGCAAGCTCAAGTTGTGTACATAGATACAACTAAAAAATATATTTTTCTTATTCTGTAAGTATTGATGCTGTAGGACTAACTATAAAAGATTCCAGTCCAATGCTGAATAAATGTAATTCAAAATATAATAATTCTGACTACACTAACACCAAGACTAATACATTTGTAAAGGAATCATTTTAAATTTCTTTTATGTGATTCAGATGTAATTGTCTTCAGGATTTTGTAACAATAAGTACTCATTCATAAAGAATACAATTGTCTTTTAAAGCCCTTCATCATATATGAATTATAAAACCATATCTATCTAATTGCATTTTAATTTAATGTGTATTTCTCAAAACACTAACTAAAGTTAAACTTTTGAGAAATCTATAGTTTTAATTTAGATTTGTTGTTTACAAACTGTGATTGGCTATTTCTCAAATATATATATTTATAACAAAAACCACACACATTTCAAGAGTAAACCACAATGTCTTTCCAAAATTCACTGCCTTTGAGAGATAAATTATGATACAGTTCTATTAGTATTGTGGGCAAGACAAAGGTTTAGACTAGCATGAAAAAAAAACCTGAAAATTTAATATACATGTGTATATTGACAATAAACTACAAGAAACACGTTTGCCCCAAAAATTATTTATTTCGAGCTTAATGATACACAAGTATGAAATTCAGTTTACTTTCCACTCTTGCTTGGGAGGATAATGCCATCATACTGAAAAAAGCAGAGAAACACTGATTTAACCAAAAGTATACAATACTTTTTTGTAGAAAGTAATAAAAATATTAACTTCAATTGCCATTCAGCAAGTTTGATGTAGCTATCTTAACTAAAATTGGAAGTTCTAATTGCTATTGTAACTTGCTTAAGACTTCAAGCTTTTATTCCTATGACAATAAGATGACAAATTTAATATTAATATTATATTACTCAAATTATTTGGTATTCAGCCACATACAAATGATGTTTAACCTGCAGGATGTTACCAGTATCAAGTACATTGTTCGGATTAGGTACTAAGTGACCATAATTATGAATTACATAAAAGTGTTGAATGATTTGTGAATGAGTATTATTTTCTCTGGTGACCTTGAATAACATTTGTCTAGTGATCTAACAGGAAAGTGTTGGCACCTGATAATTTCAAAACGTTAAGTTCCAACTTGGATAAGCAGACATAAAATTAATGTCCAATTCTATCTATAATATAAAGTGAAAAACACTTAACAATTCAAATCGCATATCAATACCTTTATATTTAGAATTTTGTTAATTAACTTACTACATAACACATGAATGTCAATATTAAAATCATCACCTATGACATAAATCATATGGTGATATTTTATTATATAACTTTCTAATTATCCTGAGAATAGCCAGTATTATACAAATGGAAACAATTATTCTAAATGTTCCTTGCAGTTATGACTTCCCATAAATGCATGGAAGAATAAAGTTGTTTAAACTCAAGTAACAAACATTTATTCTAAGCATATCTTATAATTCTTAAGGACTTGATGAGACAAGTTGTTGTTAAGTTTTGTATCATGGTTTTAATATGACAACCAAGACATAGCAACTTAACATTAATTTACACAGTTGGAAACGCCAGTGTGATTTCTTGACATCTACACTGGAGCTGATACTGTGAATGAAAGTAAAAATTCTCCGGATCTAAACATTTCTCAAAATCTCAAATGCAAGATAACCTGAAACAAGTTTCTATTTTGTTGATTAACAACAAAATTTGTAATCTAGAAAGATCTCATATTAAAAATTATATTGACAGGTTTTAAACTATTCCGAGGGTCACCAGACTTCAATGTTGTCATACATTTACACTTTATTTCCAAAATCAATTAAACATTTTTCATTTACCTTCTGTTGAAACCACTTCATAGCTTCTTCCTTTACAACTCTATGTTTTGCACCGATGGTACTCTTCCTCCTCCTTCGATGGGCAATGTCAAACCCAGGACGTCCAAGGACCACATAGAAGTCTAAGCCATAAATACCAATACTTGGGTCATACTTAATTCCCAAGTCAATATGTTCTTGTATGCCAAACCCAAAGTTTCCAGTGTCTGAGAAGTTATCCTTTCGCAGTTCATACTCTCGTACCTAAAAGAACATTTTTGAATTGATACTTCAAATTAACCAACCAAAAATATACATAATTTCATAAAAGCAGTATCTTTCACTAATTTGTATCACTGTTCATAATAAAGAAATTCTGATGAGGATTAAGTCTTTTTCCAAATATGAAATTTGCAGCCAATTATAATTTTTCTTTTAGAAAACTATTGTAGTTGTCAACACCTGTTCAGTACAGTAATAAAATTTGCAATGTTCATACTTTTTAGCTTTACAACAAATTGGGGGTAGAGATGAAAACTTAATCATAATACACCAATAAAACTGAGAACATGTAATTTTTTTTATAATGTTAATACATTAAAATTTGTGGAAATATTTAAAACTATAGTGGTATCAAATGGAATATATGCAGTATGCAAAAATTATAAAATTTCAAATAAGCCTAATCCAAACTTCCACGTACACATGTATTACTTTCCCCATTTGTAGACTTGGCTTCTGCCTGCACTGACCCACCAGTTGTCACTTTATTCACTCATATATCTGACACCATAATCTATAACTTCATACTTATAGAATACCAATATTGAACCACATAAAACTATCGCCTTTTCTATTACAAGACATTCACACTTTCAGATAATAAAAAAAGGTGTTTAGAATTTATAAGATGGGGATACTCCTTGTACCCAATAACACTTGAAAAACAAAGTTGTACCTCAGTCATGGTAAGCTGTCATAACAGGTGGGAATCCAGAAACACAAAGGTCAGTGACAAAACATACATGTGCCTTAGGCAACAGTAAACAATCAAAAAGGATCTTTGTCTAGATATGGGGCCAATGGGGTATGGGTTCACCAAGATAAGGCTTTCAGCAGTACTTGTTAAACTGTTACATACAGACATACACTATCAAGATACCTGATGTAGTAACAACAGATTTCTGCAAGATCACTATTGAAATGGATGCTGGGAAACCAAGACCCTCATAACCATGGATTATGGAAAGCCAGCATGGAGATGTGGTGTTTTGGACAACAGATAGACACAAAAGCCTTCTGCATGGTAACTATGCTGCAGGGCTGTTGTCAAGTTTCAAGGCCACCAGGTAAAAACAAACTTATACAGTGACACTTCAAAATTGTCCTAATATAAAGAACCTAACCTCTGTATTGCTTCAGAAATTAATGATTATATAAAAAAAACTGGAATTTGATGCACATTCAGTTAGTCATATTGCAGACTAAAGATTTGTACTGAAGGACTGAATATCAAGCTAACTTTTAAAACTAAATAACAAAATTCCTCATTTAAACACCAATTCTACAGGTTTCACAAAGCACTGAAGAAAAAGGTAGAATGAATCAGGCTGAGAACTGACGAAATTCACAAATTAACTTAAGGACTGAAGTATCCCAGAATACTTTACTACAATATAATTTTAATGATTTCCTCTTAAGCACAGTATAATGTAATTTACCAAAAAATTTAAGACAAATCAAAGCTTATGAGAAACCCATGAAGAACAAAAAAGCTTGTTTGTTGTTGAGTTTCGTATCATAGTCTTACTTACGAAAACCAAGATATAGCGACTCAACGATAATGTACACAGTTGGAAACGCCAGAGTGACTATAGCAAAGCACAAACTGGAGCTGAAACTGTGATAACTCATCTTTTTTCTTGGAAGATAAGATAAATTAAGATAAATACTCATTAGTTTTAATTAAATACATATATACAAGTTATGCTATAGCAACCATTCTTCCAACAATGCAGGTTAGTTCAAAAAGTTCACTATTACTGGAAGTTGTCCTATCATATCTGTAATGAAAAAATGTCTTCAGATGTAATCAATGATCTAAATGTTGAATCTCTTACTTCCACAGTTCCCAAACTGTAAGTTACAAGGTTACTGCATTGGCTGATGGATTTGTAAGAAATCAATTACTATTAGGTCTACAATTGTTCTGGATTAAAAAGCTTTGAATATTGCCTTGTGAATGTATTGGTTGCTATGATGTTTGGGGTTCTATCTACATTCACATACACTGTCCCAAAATGGGGGCACACAAAAAATATGCTTGGAAAATGCATTGCTCCAAAAAATTTGACTTAGGCACTAAAGTGTTTGATGGTTATGCTTTAATTTTGAAGAGAGTGAATTTCAAATATGGTAACATACACAATATTAAAGTTTGATCAATCAAGTAAAAAATTCTAACAGAGTTAATGAAATATGCTCAATCAATCCAGAGCAATACTTAGGAACAGTCTTAATTATCAGTCATTGTACAAGTTTAAATCTTCAATAGAAAAAATTGTTTTACATTCACTACAGAATTTAAGTATCTTCATATAATGTTTAGTAATATACCTAAATTTTATAAAAGAAAATTACACAATAAAGAGAACTTTCATTGTATTGTACTGCGGAAAGATGTAAATCCATGCAAAAATGCTTAATACAAGCTCGTCTGTAAGCATTTAGACAAACATTTCTCCAAATAACTTGCATCATTTTCTCCTTAACTCTTTCACTACACTCACCAGGAATTTTGCACTTGTTTTCATGTTATAACTTAATACAGTAAGCATATCTTCCTGAAAATTTGCAGATTAACAGTAAACATTACAAGGTTTTGATATACAAAATATCAGATTTTTTGTATCAAGTTTTAAGATTGTTATATAATGATTTGCTCATGTATTTTATCTTTTCAAATGTTGACAATTCAACATGCAAAGTAATTTTGATTTTAAGATTTAAGATACTTTTATACATCAGAAAATTTTCAAATATCACGTGCAAAATATTTAACCTACAGATAATTATCACTAAGAAAAAATGTTATATAATTATTTTTTATTTCAATGGCTTCTAGCTATGTCTGACTAACATTATAGAAGTTGCAATGATGCAGTGCACGTACACACATTACCATATCCAAGAATATAACTGGCCTTTACAAAGTGATTTGTCTTAGCTGTGTTACAGTGGACCAGTATTTTGTAAAATACAGTCACATTACACTAAGTATATACATTATTATTATTTCCAAGAAGTTCTTATCTTTCAGTTCTTCTACTTATGAACTTTGTACTTGCTTGCTACTTGCCTAAGTTGCTAAGCCTTATTAAATTTCACATGTGGATGATGTAAAACAGAATAATTCTTTTTAGGTTAATATATATATATATATATATATGCTTTTTGAAATAACGAAAGTCAAATTACTATATCAACACCATAGAATTCCATTATAATTTATCAAACTGAGTAACTAAGCTGCATTTGGGTCTAAAAAAAAAAGATTTTTCAATCCCACCAATGTCTTACCTTAGCGCTTCGAATCTAGCATGAAAAGAAAGTTTCCCACGCAAATACTTTGCAGAGGCTGAGAAACCACTAACTAGGGGAACATTCTGAGCTTTTGATTGGTTATACACGTCACTTGGCGAAGTAGGTGTACTTAAGCGAGTATTTTCAAAAATGGAAGAGATGGGAGGGGCCACCTTGATTGATTCAATAAATATGTTAATATCTCAGAAAATAGATGTTCTTATATGCTAGGTTGTAAATATCAGTAATTTGAGTATCTAATTAGGAAAAAACTATACTTAAACTAAGAAATTAATGTATAATACTAAAATTTCAGTTATAATCTGCAATTTGATGGCAAACTTAACATACGTTCATAAAATTAGTTCAATATAATTTTGAATGTGAATCACAAACGTGATGACGTAGCCTTTGACTTGTGACCATAGGAAGACCTGTGTAAATAGGGTAATGTGAAAAGTTTACTTGTCAACAGTTTAGTAGATACAAAAAAAAAACCCTAAGCCTACTTAAAAAAAACATGGCAGTTACCATATAATTAGACTTGATAAGAAGCTAGTTTTACTTTAGATGTCAACTAATTTGAGGTGGTTGCTTTTATACATAGGCTTTCATTACTTTCCAGAAATATTAACTGATTGAGCATTAAATGCTTTAAAGCAAGATAAATTTTTTATGCACATAACTAATTCAAATGCTAAGGGCCCCAAGTAGTTTGTAAAAATCATGATCAAACTTCTATTGCTATTTCCAAACAACTTGTTTTACAGCCATAATCCTATGATTCTAATACCACATTTTCATATTTCATACTCGAAAACATCTTATTTTTGAAATAATGTTTAGAATACAAGGTTTTTTTGGCAAATGAATTGACATTTATCTTTGCCAATTGAAATAAGATGTAGCAATCACACACTCAATTCCTCCTTATTATAGTAAGTTCAAATAAAGAACTTTCAAGACAACCTTACACATTCTTTTTATGTCAGTTTGACAAATGTGAAGTTTCCTGACATAGGTAACTCCACAGTTACTGATTTAGTTCAGTTCTATTCACTAACAAAACATGTTATAAAGGAAGCAAATCTACTACGTAGCTAAGAAATTAATGTTGCTTTTTATTAAATGAAAGTATCCCCATCCTTATCAATGATGCTTTTCCATCTTACAATCAGGTTGTTAATGCCATGATAAAAGAAATCACTTGGCTTTGAAGCAAAAAACATGTTGATGTCCTCTATCCCTATCTCAACAGCTTACGTGTCAAAGAGCATGTCATCACGTTTGTTGACTTAATCTTTGCAGTTGAACATTACTTTGTATGATAGATAGGCAACTTGTAAAAAGAGAAAAAAACTTACTAATTTAAAAGTTAAAGCATGAAAACTATAACAAGCACAAAATGGTTATGAGGTCAGTCCCAGGGACCAAGCCCATGCTGAAAGAGTTAATTTTTTGACAATCTAATAATAATTATCATAAGAGCATGTACTACCTGCTATCTAGTAATAAGTTGTAAACTTATATTTACAATGTTCACAATCAATGTTTTACTTCGATGATTTATATTACATTTACAATAATACACCATTGTCTGGTCTATGATTAAGGTAAAAACAAAGTTATGAAACAAAGATTGCAGGTGTGATTAAAAATTTTCTTGGTGCACCTGAAATAATAGTATCAATGTATATGCAATTAATTTGCTGTCTGTATACATTTTTTTAGTGTTTCAATGTTTTTACTCAGTTTAGTTACACCAAAATGTTATGCAGTTATGGACACAAATATACTGCAACATCCAGTTGTTTTACTACAAGTTTTTGTAGAAGAAATCTAGTATATCTAGATATAAGGAACACATTTTATAGAACTTGCACAAATACATCAACAGCCGTCACTAGTATTAGAGAGCATCACATTGCTGGAAAAGCTTAAATGGAGCCTCACCTTAAATGGAAGGATTTCATAAAAGTGAAGATATACACAGCCTACAGTATAGAACAGTAACATCATATAGAGGCTTGAGCAAGTACAAAACAATAATAGAAGTCCATAAGGTAGGCAGGTAAAGAAAGCAGAATGTGTCAATCATGCTTTTAGTGCTACATACTAAAACACTACCACTATTCTTACCAAATCCAATGTCAGTTGCACATAATACTGAATTTTTGTCATATGAACACCTCATGGCATACACATTTAAATAATATTACAAGGAAACACCTTCTGTGCACAAAAAAAGTTTTCCTTTTTTTAACTTTCTTTCTGGTACCGCTTTCTGGAACTGATTCAGCAATTTCAATG
Organism: Limulus polyphemus; assembly: GCF_000517525.1. Lineage (NCBI taxonomy): Eukaryota > Metazoa > Arthropoda > Merostomata > Xiphosura > Limulidae > Limulus > Limulus polyphemus. The sequence goes on along the minus strand of NW_013665641.1, from coordinate 1,326,328 downwards.
TAATATGGAAATATAAAAGGTATTTGAATGTTGATATTACATAATACTTATTTGTCATAATAAATTAATACTGGGCTTATATTTCTAACATATTCTTTGTTCAGACCCTTTGTTTTTTTTTTAAAAGAAGCCACTTTAAAAAGGTGTTTACATTAACAATGCAAAATACCATTTAGCAATGTAAGGTAGAGGTATCTGAACTTATTTACGTTGTTAATCAAGAAAATATTAAAAATTAAAAACTAAATGATATATAATAAACCCAATGTTTTGATCAGAATGTAGTTGTAAAAATCCATTCATTTATAATCTTAAAACAGTTTTCAACTCACCTAAACACATCTTGAAAATGTAATAGGCCTGTAATTTCAGTTTATTCAAAGTAAATGTAAAAAGTATGATTTTGTTAAAACTAAAGTCAGTATTGTCAGTGTGTTTCAACATGAAAAACTAAAAATCAAAACCTCACATGTTGGTCAAGTGATCACTACATTTGCTGTGATATTACAATGTTCTTCCCACTGTTCTAGAATGTTGACATTACACAAAAGTGTGGGGAAAGTCAATATTCTCAAAGTTTTAACAACAAATTTTATGAAGATGACAAAGCAATAGACTACCCAATTTCATATAACTGTACAGTTACAAAATACAGAAAGACATTAAATTCAAGGTAATATATACAAAATCATATTTAAAGCCTAACATGTAAAATATTACACATGAACAAATATAATCACTGACAAAATATGTAAGAAGTTTATTATTGGTGAATTTAAATAATGATGTTCTATTTCTCAGTAAAATAAAATAAGGTAGTAAATATATATATACACTGTATAATTAATGTGTTACAGAATTACCATAGCAGAAACTTGGTTTTCTCCAGAGAGCAGGAACCTTGTACCATATACTAACCAGCCACAATCTATAATAGCTCTCCCTAATGTATGAAGTAATGACTACTCTGACTGAATTACCTTAAGCAAAGACATAGGTCATAGACATTATAAGATCTTAGGGTCAGTAAAAACAACTCCGAAACATCCAAGTTTCTTCAATATACTTTTATAATAGATATTTAGGTCAGAAACAAAAGCAATATTTTATAACCCAACTTAAACATAACTGTGGTCATTGTTGAGTAACATCAACAGAAGGCTATCAAAGTAATTAATAAAGGGCAAACAAGATAACTAATGAACATACATGAAGTATATGGAAAGCAGAATTTCCAAAATCAAACAGTAAAAACTGAGAAGGCACAAAGCTACACATCAGGCTCTGTACTCTTCCCACTACATGTATCAAAAGCAAATTTTGTGTTATAAGCTCATAGACACACAAATAAGCCACCACGGGAAAGAAGTAGCAACAGCAAATATTATAAATAAGAAAAAAAAATTTTTTTTTAATGGACTACTTTATTTAGCTATATGGTTTACAATGCCAAACAACATAGGAATTGGAAATTATTTTAAAATCTACCCAACTAGTATCATTTTACTTGTATATTTTTTTTTTATTATTATTACAGGAAAAAAATCCCCACTTTCCATTAAAATTATAAATTTTCCCTATTTGTTCAGTTTTTATATGCCTATGGAATAGACATATCATAGTAAAGCCATATCTGTGATAGCTATAACTTTTACAAGAGTTAAAACCATAATCACAAATTTATAAAATGTAACCCTTACTTTGGTCTACAGATAAATGTATAAAGCTGCCAAAATAGGGATAAAATTCTAAAAACGTGCATAATCAGGGTTCGTACACCTTAAGTGAGATGAAATTCCAGGACATTTCCAGGACAAAATGTTTTTTTCCAGGAC
>NW_013665641.1:1314357-1323558 GCF_000517525.1 Limulus polyphemus | reverse complement strand
AACGAAACTTGTATTATTCTGTTTTGAGTCTTATTTCATTACAAATATGGTGCTATTGTGTGCCGTTTTTGTCTGTATTTAATTACAGACAAGCAAACAAACAATCTCAGTTTTAGTTATATATATACACACATACATATTTTAATCCGAATATCAAAAGCACATACCCACAGACCAGTCAAGTTAGCTAGAGAAATCTTGTAGCAACAGTGAGCTGTGTAGGGGCTATGCTTGCTACCGTGAATAGGTAGGTAGAAGATGCTTTAGAAATTTTTGAATTGTTATACCAGAAATATTATCAATCTTTTTAGCATATTATTAGTATTTATGCACACAGTATCTCATAACCAATATTATGAATGGTCTGTTTTTCAGCACATGAATTATTTGGAAACCTTGGCAATCCCTACTACTAAGTACTACTACATCTAATAATACTATGATAATGAAGTACTATAATTAAATTTTCAATGTAACTCACTAACACTTTGTAAAATTCATTGAAAAAAGATGTCTATAGCAAAAGCATTAATGTACATTTAAAATAGACTTGCAGCAACAAGGTCTTCTACTTAGATTTCTGTTTTCATTGTTGTCTTACTATTTCATATGATTTTTACACATTCTGACCAAAACTGCTAAAAATCAAAAAGCTTCAACCTATTTTACTGTTAAACTACTAGCTTATTATTTGCATGATGCTGGTAAATGTACATGTTAATGAAATGGGTACATGCATATTTACCTTTCCACTGTTAATTCCGTGTTTACCAGCAAGAAATTATGTGAATACCCATTGAATAACAATTTTATAAAATGATTTTTTTTCATACCTTGAGGCCCTTCTCTAAGATCTCCTCAGCTTTAGGCCCACGGACAGTACAGTGCACAGCAATTTTTTCATTCCTACGAATACCAAAGGATCTCACTGTATAACGAGCTTTCGAAAAAACAGGTTGTTGACCAGTCAACTGTTCCAACACCTTAAAGAGACAATTTTAAACTGATTATCACATAAAAATTAAATAAATTCTAAACTCATGATTAACATTTTGATGTCCAAAGTAACGTTCTGTCTGAATTGTTTGATGGTGAAAAACACCCAAAATATCAATGCGGGCATATTTTTTGCTCACCACATGACTGTTGGCAGAGAGAAAAACCACTGTACAATGTGCACATTACCATATTTGCCCAAATATAATTTACACTCAATTTAACCCAAAGTTAAATTGAAGAAATTTTTTTTTTTATACATCAGTGGTACAAAATGTATTGAATAGTTTCTAACACAATAAATTTATTGAAAAGTTTATATGTGGTAATACACTAAGTTAATCATTTTTCCTTACCCTGTCTGAAATGATATATATATATATATTTGCAGAGAAAACTGGCAAATGGTGATCTCTATTACTGTGATGGTTTCCCAATCTCCTTATGTTAAAAAATGTTTTCCAAAACTAAAAAAACTGCACTGATAAATACATGTATCTATAAAGGTAGGAAAATTTAAATTCCTCTAGCTAAAAGCTTAATGGGGAACTGACAAAGTGTGGGTAACATGTTAAGGATCACTACACACACTAAGAAGTACTAAATCATTCTCACCTTGGCTGCTCGAGTAAGTCTGTCACCAGATTCTCCAACACAAATATTAAGACAAAGTTTTCGAATTCGAACCTCCTTCATGGGATTCTCACGTTTTTCTTTCCCCTTTTCTTTTTCCTAGTTTTAAATTAAACAGGTTGTTAGAATATTCATACATTTTTGGCAGTATTTCAAACTTACTGTATTGAGTGAAAAGCAATGAATGCAAACTATTCTGTGAAATCAAGGTGTTTACAATACAGCTAAACATCAATTTTTGTGTCACATGGTATGTTGAAATGCAGCACTGGTTCAAATTAGATGTTTGTGATGACAAAAATACTGAGTCTATAGTCTTGTACTAATTAGTAACTCAAATTACTGATACTGACAAATTAGAATAATAAATCAAACAGTGGCATCCTGCCCACCTCCTTCCATTTTTGGAAATGCCCCATTATATACACTTCTATATATAACATGAATAACCAATCGGGAACTCAGAATGTCCCCTAGTGGCTTTCTCAGCCATGTTAATGTGTTTGGATGCCATTTCTATCTTTCAAACCAAGATTTCAAGGAGGTAGGTTGTTATTCGTCAGCTCAAAATTTCATATTTTTTAAACTGAAATACAGCTTAGTTACTAAGCTTGATAAATTTAGTTGAATTCTATGGTATTGATGTAGTAATTTACGATTATTGGTTATTGAAATGTACATATAAAATTAACAATTATTGTTTCATATCCTCCACATGTAAAATTTTAAAAGGTTTAGATACCTACATCAAGCAGCAACCGAGTACAAAGGTCATAACTAGAACAGATAATCGTTTGCTTTACTTATTTATTTACTGTTCTATGTTTTTAAAAAAAATAAGTTTAAGAACTTACCCCTAAATAGCAATAATCTATATATAAATATAATAATTGAAATGTGACTATTTCACAAAATACAAGTATGCTAAAACACAGCCAAGACAGATCACTTTGTAAAGACTAGAGGTCAGTTACAAAAATAAATAAATATAAATGTATAACATTACGAGATTTACACTATTTCGTCTAAACATATGTTATAATCTGTGTTCATTCTAGAATGAAATAGGCATAATTCATTTCCTAATTTTTTATGGTGGTTGCAAAATCAATTAAAACTATCAAACCTGTAGAGATTAATTACTGAAAATAACAGATAAAAGTTTTAAAGAAAAATTTGATAATTATAATATATGGACATTATAGATTTTGCATGTGAAAATTTTTTGATGCATAAAAGTATTCTTAATCTTAAAATGAAAATTACTCAGTGTGTAATGACTTAGCACAAAATTATTATGATGTCAGTCCCAGGGACTGAGCCGTGCTGAAAGAGTGAACGAGTTGTCTCGTACATCAATTGCTAGTGGCCACAGGAAGGACTAGGTAAAGCCTAACACAAGATCCCTGGGATTCACTTTTTAACTATTACAGTTGAGAAATCAATCTGATTACTTATTAACACAAATGAAATCTAGTAAAATAACCTATAAAAATCACTCCATTTAATTTATGAATTTGTACCTTCGAAATAGGGTAATATGTATGTCAATTATATTTACTTTCTTCACTTAACACTGTTAGCTTAAATTTAAAATGTTTGACGTACAAAGAATTTTGAAAACAATTGAAATTTTGTATTAATTCCCCATATTTGATGAATAATGAAAACTACTGAAACTGGGGAAATGTTTTTTTTTTTCAGTTAACCATGTTACTCTCAATTAGTAACACACCTAGTATCATTAGTAGGTGTGGGTTGCAAGAGAGTTTTTCTTATAGGCATAATATCTACTGACATACAAGGAAATGAGGACCACACATCATACCTTGCCCATTTATGCCATAGTTAATTTGTAAACCAACAAAAACTACAAAAATTATTAAAAACAAGATGTTCTACAAAATTCAGAGACAGAGGATTCCAATGTAAAAAAAAAAACATACTGGTAAATCTACAACTGTTTAGCACTATGCTTTCTCAAAACTCAAGCATGTTCACACCTTAGATTATAAATTTAAGTTTATACAGAAAATTATTAATCATTTACAGAAGAGCATTCCCTTAATATAATATACTTCTAAATTTGGTTTCTCCTATTTCTAGCAAATAGTTGCTGTTATTAAAATGTAATCAAAAACACACTAGGTGTGAAAAAAAGGCAACCCAAAAAGAATTGAAATCAAAACTTGTGGCTCAACTTATAACGTGATCTTAAATGCACTTTAATAGAATTTCAGAGTTTAGTAAATTTCTGCTTAAAAGTTTGTAATGAATAACAAATAATAACCATCCACTCATATAATTCTTTTGAAAACCTGAGATATAAACTGCTAATCTAGTTTGCTTGACCTGACCAATACTTATGTATATGCTTTTGCCCTACATGTTTGCTGCTCTAAATCAACCATCTGTAATATGAATGACTAAAAAAACTAAAAATGGTCCACCTTTACTCTGGTGAAACTGTAGTAAAAATTTCACTGACAGCTCATGAGACTTTTTGCATAGGCATGCGAAACAATATTGTTCAAAATTAAATTAGACATCTTAACTGATCTTCATAAGATAACCCTTTCATTTCCTATATCATGCTAGTAGCCCTCTTGTCAACTTCTCCAATTAAATCTATTCCTTCCCAGATACAGAAACCAAAGCCACAGTTTTTTCATACAAGACCTTACATTTACTTGTAATCAGTATAAATACACATTACAATCTAGTCTGTTTTATTACAATGTTCTGCTTATGCTCCTCTGCCCATTATTAATCCTGTAGACTAACTGCCCTTACATCCAGTGAAAATTCTTTAGTTATCTTGTGGTACTTTTTTGAAAGCCATCTGAAAATCCTGTATATCAGATCTACACCTTTACCCTCACCAACATAAGCAGTGACATCTTTGATGCTCAAAAGATTTGCGAGACAAGATTTTCCCCATGTGAAAACATTCTGGTTGTCCAACAAAATTGTAAACTTTGTTAGGTTCCGAGAAAGCAAATTCTATTTTTTTTATGATTATGGCTGTATTTAGTTTTATTAAAATGCTAACTTAACTTTTACATAATCACTTATATTTTGAGTATGTATGATGAAACTGATACCAGCTTCCCTAGCAGTGACCTACAGATACTATTAATGTAGCAGAAGAGTATGTAAATTTACGATAAATTAATTATTAACACTGGTGCGAAGTCCTGGCCAGGCATTTGTTTATTAACTGTGTTGAAGTTATTTCTAAGTGTTGTTATTGTGAATAAATTGTGGTTTTGTTGTTGAACCCCGATTACAGCGGCATTACAACTTTAGTCAGTCTCATCAAAACCTTTACCATAACAGAAATTAAGACTAACTACCCTATAATAACCTGGACAATGCATATCACCTTTAAAAATTTGAATGTGTAACAATCTACTGGAACATGCCCATTATTAACTACAAATATTTTTGATTTTCTTAAGTAGTTTAGTCATGCAATCCTTAACTTATCTTAATACTCTGAAAAAACATCTTGCCAAGGAACATTGTTGTTTTTTTTTTATAATTAAGCACAAAGCTACACAATGGGCTATCTGTGCTCTGCCCACCAAGGGTATCGAAACTCGGATTCTAGCGTTGTAAGTCCGCAGACATACCGCTGTGCCACTGGTGGGCGAACCTTGTTTTAAAACTCCCTAATTTTTTTATTAACAATTTCAAGGCTAATGTACACTATATTTCCCACTAGTATTTTTCAGGATCTGAAACATGATTTACATCTAGTCTCCCAATATCAGTATATTTATTCAGTAAAAATGGAACTCATAATGCAGCAAAGTGGGGTATATATAACAATATACCATTTATTGCACTTCTTAACTGTAAGGTACAAATAGTATTTTTCCACAGTTCCTTAGACAAATTCTAAATAGATAACACCTCAAGCTAATATAGAAATCAATGGTTTATGACAAAGCTTAGTGTAAAGATGAGACTAACTATGCAAATAGAACTTAATTATAACTTGAATTTAAAACAACGCAAGTTTATTATCATTGAAATGGTTTTTCATTATATCAAAAACCACAAAGAAATGAATGTGTCCTTTTATTAGCTTTAAAACATAACTCCTATGATTGACATAGTTGCAAACTACCTTATATACATCTATTGTTCTAGAAGAGCTAAGGAAGTAAAGAACATCCTAATTTGGTTTTTATACAAAATATTCTTCGTACTACTATACGTCTTATGCTATATTGTATGTATAACTGATAGTGGCATAAGCCTACAAAGTGCAGTGATGCCAAGCCAAGGTAGTTCTAATGAATCTGTCCTGTTGTCAGATGAAGGAATGAAGCTAACGTAAAATAGCTTATGGATTATACAATACAGGTTGCAAAGTTTAATACTGTTTGAAATGAAAGGTTGATAAATATTAAGTTACTTGAAATGTATATGATTTCATATATTAAAATATTAACTACACCATTCAGAATAATGAAGACAAACTGAGCTTTCATTTGACATGCAGTCAAATTTGATTGACCAAGTACTTTCAACCTAATGCTGTTTGAGATAGAGAACTTCCCGTAATTTGTAATTCTGCAGAACGTCAATCAAGTTCGAGGAATGTCATATAATTACCATTAATTAATGACTAGTAGCAAACAGAAGACAAGGAAATAAACGTAGAAAATTTAATATGAAAAAGCTCTGAAAACTATCATTTTTCGTTTACGGTTTGATGCAACATAAGTGATAATTTATATATATATAGTAGATCAAGTTTTACAACCGCGGATCTTATAGTATTGCTATTAGTACACGTTTTGTGACCAATAACGTGCATTTATTGCAACTCCATGCCTATCGAGTTATACTAAATTATAGTATATATCAAGAATCATACTTCTTTGAAAACGTTTTTGAAGAGTGGAGAAATATGCCAGTGCCATACTGAATACAAAAAAATTGAACATGGTGAATGCTTCTTAAAAAAATTTAGCTAGTTACGACACTAAACCTTATAAAGTAAACTCGAACTTATAAACTTTAGGCCTAACCTTACAAGCAAGTTAAGTGAATGATTTCGAACAAAATTATAAATTACCTACGTGAAGAATAAAAAAAATAACTTTAAAAACATGAAATTAAAAATTACTACACACGACATATTAAGTAAACACGTTTTCATTAAAACTGGAATTATCCATGATTAACGATCCTACTAAAGTAGGCTTAGGTCTAGGAATAACAATGCACGTCTCTAGCTTTGGATCACACAAAATTGTAAAAAAACTCAGAATTTACGTAATAAAATAATGAAATATATATTGTACTAAAAAAATAACGCTCTTAGAAAATAAATTTGATTATTATAACGTAAATGTTCCACAGATAAACCAAGATTAAATTCGATATTTCTAACAGGAGAAACTTACACCTCACCTTCATGATGACTATGAGAAGAAGAGAAAGAACGATACTCTCAAACCCTTATCACACCGTCTACGAATCTTAGTTAAAGTTTACCACTAGGTTGCGTTTTAAAAATTAAATAATAATAGGCGACATGTTTTAATGAAAAATATAGTTCACAAGTGAACCCAAGACACAACGAACAACATAGAAAAATATTAAGACAACTTCTTTGTTTTTCTAACTAAAAATCTCTAATATTCAAAATATTATTTTACGCAAAGTGAGCTTAAACTTGGAATTATCGATGGGCTTTTAGTTATTTTCCTAAATTAATTATACTTCTCAAAATATATTTGTATTAGGCCTATCATAATTTACCACTGCTTTTTTATCTAGTCCCTTACGGATTTTCAAGAGTTAGAAGAGTGTATGATAAGAGTATTACAACCACATTATGTTCTCCATATCAATTGCCGACGACTAGTTTCGTTTTGTTTAATCCACAGTTCATCAGATTGGCTGGGACACAAAAACATAGTAATTGTTAGAATACTATTTGTATAAGTCATTCGTAAAAACAACAATTGTTATGGTGTGAACGCCTTTTTCAAGATGACGAAGCATGATTATAATTATACTTGTATTAGACATTGACATTAGACTTATTATATTTTTTACACTGCCTGCTTTATCTAGTCTCTTATGGATTTTAAGGAATGTTGTTAATTACGGGAATCCTAATAACACGTGAGTCACACATTTACACTACTGTAATTATCCCCTTTGACCAATGCCGGGGTTTTCTCTGGATAATACTTAGGAGATGTTTCTTGTTTTGTTTATGGCAAGCTAATGAGACTATCTGCTGCCTTCCCTAATTTTGAATTACCAACCAGAGAGAAGACTATCGGCTGGCAACACCCACTGGCAACTCTTAGGCTACCTTTTTACCATCGATTAGCGAGATTGATCGTCATATTTCAACGCCCCCGTGGCTGAAAGGGCAGGTATGATCGGCACTGAGTTACCATCCCACAGACTTTGATTAGAGCACCCTAACTACCAGACCATGCCAGATCCGTATAAAATATTTCATCCAGATGTTTTGGTCAGTTCTTTGCATTGACTATTGTGGCACCTTCAGTTTGCTCTTATTTTCCTCAGAGTAGTCTGCAAGAACCGCAAAAACAGGAGAATTCGTCAGATAACGTACCACAGAGCAGTGTCTGGATTTTCTCTACCTCTGATTCATTACTTACACAAAAAAAAGAGATTAGACACCGGGTTGGAAACAATCGCATTCTGTAGTGTAGACAAAATCCAAGTCAAGTTAGTTAGACATTTTTAGTATCATAATATAACATAATGTTTTGGAACAACAAGAGACTTATTCAGTTATTGGTCCATCTTGGCTGTCCCATCCTCTAAACTAAACCAAAACTATTAAATAACTACATTTTAAAAAATCTTACAACCAGTCTTTATTATTCATATAGTTATCAAGCTTTTTAAACTTAAATTTACTGTCTCCACAACATCCGAAGGCAACCCATTTCGAAGGCCAACCATCCTGTTAGAAAAATAAAACTGTCCTAGTTGAAAATAGTTCCTACCCTTTCAATATTATATTTGTGTCCCATAATCCTACTATTCTCACTGTTGAATATATGAAAAAATATGATGCATCAACACTATCAATTCCCTTTACAGTCTTAAACACCTCAATCAGATCCCCTATAACTCTTCTTTTTTTCAAGAGAAAATAATTTGAGAGATCTCAACCTCTCCTCGTTTGACAAGTCCTCCATCTCAGGCACCATTCTAGTTATCCTTCTCTGAACCCTTTCCAACATTTCAGTGCCCTTTCTAAGGCAAGGAGCCCAAGACAATACTCCAAAAATGTGGCTAAACCAGTGACATACACAATGAAATTATAACTTATTTAGACTTATATTCAATATTTCTGTAGATACAACCTAAATTTCTATTTGTCCTACCACTAGCAATAGCATACTGCTTGGACGGCTTAAGAGACCGATCATTTATTGCACCAAGATCCCTTCTTTAATGACATCGTTAAGGTTAATAATGGTTGGAGACGGCTTGAATGGGTAATGAAGAAAAACTTTAATATAAGTTTAACATAACAGCAAATGTACAACGTTTCGA
>NW_013665641.1:1296932-1313658 GCF_000517525.1 Limulus polyphemus | reverse complement strand
CTTTGGTAAATCAGTGGCATCCTCTTCAAAGCTAGCAACACTCAAGACCATAATATCATTTGCAACGTTAACTAACTTATTGACCTTTTCTGCATTTATGTTATTGATGTAAGTCAAAAAGATCAAAGGTCCTAATATTGAGCCCTGAGGTATCCCATTTGTAACATTAATCCAGTTTGACTGAACTCCATTTATAACAACCCTCTGCTTTCTTCCATCCAGCAACTCTTCTATCCAAATTACTAACTTATCCCCCACATCTATAGAGATAATTTTTTACAAGCCTTTTATGTGGTACCTTGTCAAATGCTTTCTGAAAATCCAGATACACCAAATCTACACCCTCATCCACATAAGCAGTAACCTTTTCAAAGAATGTCGAAAGATTTGTAAGGCAAGATTTTCCCATAATGAAACCATGTTGACTATACAATAAAATTCTAAACTTTGTTAAATGGCTTTGCAAAGTATCTTTTATCAGACTTTCCAAAACTTTTCCCACAGCTGATTTAAGACTAATGGGCCTATGATTACTGGAACAACTTTTATCACCTCATTTGAAATGGGGAGTAACATTAGCTATTTTCCAATCCACTATTCAAGGACTTACAAATAATAGTAGCAAGTGGCACATGTATCAAATCCTTAACCTCCTTCAAAACCTTTGGAGAAATATTATCTGGAAATTCCCAATTTTTCCTTAACAAGCTCAGAATTAATGCAATCATCTTGTTCAATCTTGTTTCCATCTATCAACTGTTGAAGATGTGAAATGCTGTTTAAATCTTCATTAGTAGAAACTGAAGAAAAAGCATAATTTGATAACCCAGCCAACTCATAATTATTAGATACGAACCTTCTTTTATCATCCTTCAAGGTTCTACCTCATTCTAACATTTTATTTACCCTTAATGTATTTAAAAAAATCCTTACTGTTAATTTTTACATTTTTCAGCCAACCTTTTTTCACGCATCCTTCTGATGTCCTAACTTCCTGTTTGACCTTTCTTGATCTTCTGTAACCTTCTAAGTCTCCTATCATACCAGTTAATTTAAATTTCTTAAAATTTCTTATGTTTTAATTTAATTTTAAATCTTATACTATTTGTGAGCCAACCTAGTGTTTTACTTGCAGCCACCTTTTTCTTTCTATAAGGAATATGTTTACCTAATATATTTAAAAATTATCTTTAAACATTTTCTACATTTGATCATTGTCTCCAAATAACTCAGACACCCAATTCACAACAGATAAGTATCGTTGTATACCTTCAAAATTTGCTTTTTGAAATATGTAACCAAAATATCACTATTCCTTATCTATATATTCAGAAAAACATCGAACCTAATAGAGCAATGATCTTTTGCACCCAAATGTTCAGCACTTTCCACCCTCTCTATCATTTCTGTATTTGAAGTTAACAATAAATTTAAAGTAGCATTATTTCTAGTAGGTTCCTTAACCAATTGGGGAAAAAGTCATCTTGAACAATTTTCAAAATAATTTTTCTCTCATGGTTTGACTCTAGAATTTCCCAGTCTATATGCCTGAAATTAAAATCACCCATAATTATGACTTCTTTAATAGCTGAAATCTTAATCTCATTGTAATGTTTCTCCCTAATTTCACCAGTATCATCTGTGGTCTGTAAAGAATTCCCACTAAAAACCTTTTCCCTTTAAATCCACTAAAAGAAACCCAAATGGATTCAATCTCTATGCTATTATCCTGTAACTCACATTTTACATATAGAGACACTCCTCTCCCTCTCTTTCGTACTCTATCCCTATTAAATAACCGGTAACCCTGTATATCAAAGAAATTATTGTCATCAAAATAATCTATGTTTAACCATGTTTCAGTTATTCCATTATGTAAAAATCCCCCATCCCTACCAGAGCTCTAAAGTCATCTACTTTATTTCTTATACTTCTAGTATTACCATAGCAACAATTAAGCCTACCCTTATAACTACTTATATACTCATTTCCTACGCTAAACTTTTATTTACTTCTCATTCTTTTTACATTTTATCCTGTCCCTCACCTCCTGTCCTCTCGTTTAATATACGAGAGCTACGTCACATATTTGAACATATATCTATTACTAGTGGATACAGGAATGGGGTTCCGGGAGTTCGAACCCCGCCATTTTCGATGCGAAGTGCCCTCAATATGCAACACATTTTTCATTGTTTTTTGATATTCTAAAATATGATAAAATAACCATTACTAAAAGTTAAAAACAACTCGTTATATAAATTCCATTACATCATTTTTCCAGGAAATCCTACACCTAAAAGAGATTTAAATTGATTCTATAGAAGTACTGCGAGGTATAATCCCCGTTTCCCAAAGGTTTGTTTGTTTGTTTGTTTTCGAATTTCGCAGAAAGCTACACGAGGGCTATCTGCTCTAGCCATCCCTTATTTAGCAGTGATAGACTAGAGGGAAGGCTGCTAGTCAACCCCAACCACCGCCAAATCTTGGGCTACTCTTTTTACCAACGAATGGTGGAAATATATTGCAAATAGTGGAGACTGTGCTTATAAAATGTGGAAAATCATCTGAATAGGAAGTTATTCTTAAGCCTTCATTTTGGTTTCCAGTAAAAAAAAAAAGAAAAAAAAAGAACGTGTTAAGACTTCCTATAGATGTTATTAGATGGCGCTACTTCATACACATATTATGGGTGCATATCTAATCATAGTAGTCGATACGATATACATCTAGATGCAGAAGTTTTACCAATGGTTTGTTAAAAGGCTTGAAGGTTTTTTCTGTAATTTATTATCTGTATTACTAACATTGTCTTACTTAAGTACTTCACACTTTACAGTGCTTTTTCAAATTCCCATGTTTAATCTACTAGATGACAGATGACAAGAGAAGTAAAATATAAAAAAGTTAATATCTGCCTATCTATTATGTTATTGTTAATTTATTATGTTACTTTGCATGTAATGTTTTTGATAAAAGAAATGAAGATAACATGTAGTACTCAATACTTATCTTCCTTTATTGAATAATTAATTTTTAGCAAAAATACTTTATTAGAAATTCTGATTTTTCTGTACAAAAGACATATATTAGGGTAATACAATCTCAAAATAAACGGAAAATAAGGAAAATAACGAAGACTCCAGCTAGAAGAGAACAGTTTGTGGTTCCATTTTAACATATACATTTGACTCAATGTAGACATCCGTGATCAGAACATTTCACTGAGTAGAGTGTCTTGAACTGATTTAGTCCCAGCTATACAAACCTATTGTAATATAACATCTAAAGCAATCTACAACTTTCGTGAGAAGTGTCGTGCTTGTGAACGCCAGTGATATTTATTTATATTACAAATAATTTAACTATCTATAAACCTATAGAACTATACCTTCAGACGAAACTTGTAAATTCTCAATCAGCATGTTTTAATGTTTAAAGTACCTTGTTCATTGCAGTTTTTCCGTATGCATGTGAAACGTTATTATTATAACAAAAACTGTTATCTCAGAAGAGAAAGTCGATCTGAAGATCTATGTAACTAATAGAAAACACACAAACCAAAAGATAAATAAAAATTACAACATACCTAATAACTGCGGGTTATAGTTGAAGATTTAAGACTGGTGTTTAGGAATTTCGTTAAAGTTTTCCCCGATTTTTTAGCATTAAAAGTTAATAAAACAATAATTGTTTGATAATATCTATATGTAGAGGGAATAAAATATTTTTTATAAACTCTAAACTAAAAAATAGCTTTTCAGCCAGCGTGAAATTGTCTGTATCAATTTTACTGATTACAGAAAAAAAACGAAAATAAAACAATTATCATATAATCATTTGCCGTATTTGTAAACACACAATTTTGATGCCTTAGATAAAGGGTATTATGAAATACATGTGCTTTTACCATCGCTAGAAGTGTGGGGAGCTGAGATGTAAGAACAAACAGTTATAAAAAGCAAATGTATGAGAATTGCAAAAGTAAAATAAGCAGACACGTAAAAATCTATTGCAGTAACACATTGAAAATTTTCAGAGCTAAATAATTCATTACTCTCCTATAATAGACCGGGAGCCAAGAGCCTGGAAAGATTGTTTTCCACAGCCAGTTGTACAGAAAATGTTTGATGGTAGATTTGAGTTGAGTGGACCTCCGTGATCACTGTACAACTTGCATTGGAGTTAAACTGATGTGTCAGTTTTTTCTACAAACCATTTTCCAATATGCCCACCATCGGAATAGTGATTTTACGTATTCCATAACTTCTGTTCTAGATGAAAAGTTGATGTGATTCCAATCAATTGTATTTGACTTCAGGACCCATGAGGATGCATAATTGAACATAAGAAATTGAAAATATACAGATTATGTTTCAAAATGGCCACCATTTACGAGTAAATATTGTTTTTTTTTATCAAGTTTGTACAGAAATCTGATTTCTAATCTCAAATTATGTCAAGTAGTGGTTATTTTGGGCCAAATACCATATGATAATTAAGTAGGGCTTAAACAAAAAGAGAAGTTAAAACTTAAACATTTAATATGATTCGAAATTGCTACAATAAGATCTCTGATGAAACTTAGTTGAATGGACAGCAACTACCTGTTGTAGAAACACAAAAACACAACTAAGTTTCATCATGAATACTCTGCATAAACAATAAATCAAAAAAGTTCTCTAATTTTAAATCGTTAGCCATAAGGCATTATCGGGTGACATTATAAATCATAATAATCATTTAACTTTCAAATGTAAGTGTATTTAATTGGTTAAAAATACCTCCATAATCTGACATCTAGGTACAAAACCATTTTAAAGTATGCTACAACACAAAACTAAAGGGATCCCTTTAAAAACAAAATGGCAACAGTGGCTTATATTTTCAGTAAACCATTAATGGCCGTTCCATCGCAGATACACATTTTAAAAAGCTTGATTACTATTTGTTGAAATTTGTACTTTCAGAATCCACACGTTATTAGTATGAATCATACATCAGAATTACATGACATGTATTACAATTGCTCAGTCCTCCTCGTCAGAAATTTCTTTCACCTATCTAGTAGAAAGGATGTGTCGCTCATCAGCCTCATTGGCGTATCCTTCACACGTTAGTTCTGCACCTGCTGCATCGGGTTCTGCAGTTATTATCCACCTCAGTAACCAATACAGGTTACTAGTGATAGTGTCTTTTACTACTTTGTCAGTGATCTGAGATACATCAAGGGGTTACAACAGATACTTTTACAACCTTTGAGTTCAGATTTGATTTTGACGGCCTTATAGAGTAGTGGACACTCATCTCCTGTGACATCCTGGCGAGATGTATGAAACATAGGAATCATGGCAGTTTTTATGTTGTGATCTGTAGGTATTATTTATAACATCTTGCAGGGATATAGCACTAGAATAAACTAATTCAGGTTTGCGACCATATGGCTGATTAAATATTACTTCTTCCTTCAATAAATTTTTTAATCTAAGCTTTAGTTTCTGTGTTGTGTACGAAGATCCATCACAACCTCTCTCACTTAGATGTTGTTATATTCAACAGTGTCACCATGTCATATGCTCTACCTGCATGTAGCTGCTCCTGAATATCGGTTACCAAAGTAGTGAATGCATCTGTATACACATCTTTTAAGGTTTCATCATCAACAATTGATATGTATTTCAGGTTATGATCACTGACATATGAAGCATGACAACTTTTGTGATATTTAACATATGCTGCTATAAGATCATTACTGATCCCATGTATAATGACTAACGTCTCATTGTCACCCTTTGCTTCAGCTTTTGCCATTACATTTTGACATGCATCAATTGTTGACACATTTATAATCTCCCGCACCTTTTTGTGTGATTTGTTTCGACAAAATAGACACTTTGATTAGTCAAAGGGCAATGTTGATGAGCGGGATAGCCGTCCACTGATGGCCGTAAGTTCAACGGTACGTTCAGAGAACAGGTGGAATAACTTTCTGCGTCTCTTGTTAATGTGACTAAGAAGCACTGGAATAAGATGCATAGCATGTCCGATGGCATAGTACTTGTACGTTATGTGGTGTCACAATACCATTCCATAGACGTTCATGAACGTAATCGACCTTCTGTTGCAGTGCATCTATCAATTTAGTGATAGATTGTTGGTTAGCCTTCGATAAAATTTCTGATGTATCTTTCTGACATATTACATATTTGTTGAAGTTTGTTGGCTTTAATGTCCTCTTTGAGGAAATATGTAAAATTGGTGGTTTCTCTTCAATCATCTTCAGCTTAATCTGCAAAAATATGAAAAAAACACATACACAAGATCGTAAGGTGTTCAATTATTCTTCCGGTGAGGCTTAATTATTTATACACTCTTATCTATAAATTAATTTTTAATTAGTACTTCTTAATTAGTCTTACGATGTTCACTGTAATAAAATAAATTAGAAAAAGAACTGTTGGGATGACTTACTTAAGTGATCATTTATTTGAAGGATCTATCATACACATCTGAGGGCTGTTGTATTGTGCAGGAAATAGCCAGATCTATCTTTAACACAAATCTTGTACTAAAGGATATAAAGACAGTGTGACATGCATCTGAACTAATCATTTAATCGCAAAAAACAACAACATCATGTTGCTATGCAAAGCACTGCGTAGTGAAAAGTCATGTTTGAACAAGTACACACCTGAAAAATGAAAATACAACTGAGGTGTTTTGGTACCACTTGATAAAGTCCAAAAAGAATCTTCAAGTACACTTATCAACGTGGAAGGAGATGATGACCTTATACTGCCAACTAAAACTGGACACACTTAAAGAAAATGCTTTTAGGTGGAGGGGTTATAACTATTTATTGGCATGATTATCATTGATAAATGTGAATTGAGAACATGCATGATCCAAAATACTAAATTTTAGACTAAAATGGCTGCCATTTTTAAATATAATCTGTATAATTTCAAATTTTTATGTCCAGTTCTGCATCCTCATGGGCTCTGAAGTCAAATACAATTGATTAGAATTTGGAACCACATCAAATTTTCATCTAGTACAGAAGTTATAATCAAATACGTGAAATCATATTGGAAAATGGTCTCTAGAAAAAAACTGACACTACAATTTGATTCCACTGCAAGTTGTACAGTGATTAGGAAAGTCCACTCTACTCAAATCCACCATTAAATCTTTTCTGTACACTCGGTTGTGTAAACTCCTTTATTAGAATGGATACACAGAATGGCTCCCTATCTATAATGTATAAAATTACGTTTTTTCAAAGTTATTTAAGCCGTTGTTCAAGTCAGGTTTTAATGATACAAGAGGAAGTGGATGAAGACATGTTTCTTCTAGTTTATCGCATGTTAACCTCTTAGGAACCGTTGTTGAACTCAGGTTTCAATGGTACAAGAGGAAGTGGATGAAGACATGTTTCTCCTAGTTTATTGCATGTTAACCTCTTAGGAACCGTTGTTGAACTCAGGTTTCAATGGTACAAGAGGAAGTGGATGAATACATGTTTCTCCTAGTTTATTGCATGTTAACCTCTTAGCTATCATCTGAGTAAACTGAAACAATTGGGGGTAAAATCTCTTGTTCAAGGTAACAATAACATGTCGCGAACAATTAATTGACTACGAACCCAACGCGCGAAACCACTGAGTTATATTGTCCCTATACTTTTAGAATAACGAAACTAATAACTGGTATAATTAAAAAGATTTCTAAAATACTTTATTAAGAATGATATTCTTTAAAACAATTCTTTTTTTTTCAAATAGCCTTGAAAACCCTCTTTCATTTAGGTATGTTAGGAAAATTGTCATTTTTATGTTATGTCAATCTTTAAATAATGAAAAAACAATAATAAATTGAACTTCCATTTTCAGAATAATTTAAGTTGCAGTAGTTTCTATCCTTAATTAGATAAAAAAAATATATTTCTCAAGTAAACATCACTTTAGTACACTGATCACTGAATTACTATTTTCCATAATTGAGAAATAATAATTATTTATAATATAGTAGAATTCAATGCTTATTTCAAATGATTTCTCAGATAAAAAAACAAACAAACATTTTCTTTATTGCGATACCAGCTTTGAGTGTACGATCACGAACTCCAGAAAATTGTATTTATTTCTTCACCCAAGGTTTCATTTATAAAGCTTCCTTGAGAACAACTTACTATTATGATCGGTAGGCTCCAAATAATATAAATTTCAAACTTGAGTATTAATATATGATGATCCCACTGGATGATTCAATTTAATCTGACCACAATATTAAACTTCAGTCTTATTCCAGACAACAACAGCAAGCACGCTAAAAAGTTTGCCCATTTAACATTAAAAACACATATGGATAAGTATGTTGAGACGTAGAAGCGTTACATAAATACTGCATAAAATAGAGCAATAGAAACAGGTGTACAATGACCATACGTGTTTATTATGTTACAGTTTATCAAGTAAATAGAAAATTTCAAGTATTTATTTCACAGCACCTTTAATAATATAAAAATGGGATTTCAGAAACTAGTTTATCTATACCGAGAATACATTATAATGCTCATCTACAGTGTCTGTAAGTTCTTGGCTTGCATTTTGAGATGAAAGTTTGTCTGGATTTTGGACAGAGCTTCTCGAGCTAGCCGTCCCTAATTTTGAAATGATAATCTAAAGGTAAGACATTCAACACCACTAACTTTTTTTGTTACTGTAATCAAATAGTGAGGGTTTGATTCTCACGCTTATATCGACGAAGTGTGGAATGGGTTTTGCGTGTTTGTAATAATTGGTAAGTTGTTAACGGGACGCGAGCCACGGAACCTCGGATCCACAGTCCGGCACGCTAACTAATGAGTCACGTTGCGCCCACCAGCTGTAGCTATGTTTATTTAAGCAGTCGTACAATGATCCTTTGTTATACTAATTCAAGAACCTTAAGTGCTCCACTAATCCGAAGTGTAAAGAACGAGATGCTTCACCAGTGTAAAGCTGATTACAAGTTGTGCATACTATTTTATAAATTACATTACACATCGTACATCTGTCATCTGCACCTGCTTCTTTTGTGAGACAGTTCTTTTTTTTTTTGCATTTATTGTCAGGTGTGTAGGGAGATTTTTACCAAATCTAGTTTGAGTGTTTTTCCTTGTTTTTGTATAATTATGATGGGTAATCCAAACTATCGAACAACAGTTTATACGCTCCTTTTAAGTCTCTCACTTGTGTATGTGATAACCCAAGTAGCAAAAGTGACACAGGAGTGGTAGGTGTTGCTTAGTGATTAGAAATACTAACTTTCGTTAATATAATATTTAAACTGAGAACAGGTTACCCGTGTTTAGTATTTGTTCTATGTTGATAAAAAAAGTCGCTATTTTGCTTAACGGAGGTAAACATAAACATGAACCTTTTCTTTCAATATCTTTAGGATTTTCTTGTTGTAATTACGTAGTAGAAATGATGTACAACGTCATCCTTTTCTCTTTGGAGAATTTTGCCCTAAGTATGAACGCAGATTTTTGAATTTATAAAACAGGTAAATCAACTTTTACGTCAGTTGTAACGTAGTTTATTTGTGTAACCGTCAAATTATAATGCAGTTCAAATCTCATTGTTTAAACGCGATTTCTTTTCTTATATGAGAGGTATTGTCTGATAATAAAAGTAAGCAGTAAACTAGCTTGAGATATATAATCAACGTCAATAGTTATTTAACTATAAGATAGTGCCAAAGCATAATTCATCCTGTTTTGGTTTAACTTCTAAAGTCAAATATCAAATGCACAAATATAAAATGGCACACCACTGTATTTAAACAAGGAAGAAGATATTTACAAAAAGATTTCGTCATATTAAAGCAATATATATATATATTTTATGAATTCTGCGTAAAGTCTCTCGAGAGCTACCTGCGCTAGCCGTTTCTAATTTTGAAGTGATAGGAAAGACAGCTAGTCAACAAAATTCACTACCACCTCTTGGTCTACTCTTTACCAACGTATTTTAATGGGATTAATCGCCACGTAATAACGCCTCCTCGGCTGAAAGGGCGAGAATGTTCGGTAGCTGGGTTCGATCCAGCAACTCGCGGAATACGAGCCGAGTGCCCTAGCCACCAGGCCATGCCAGGCCAGCAAAATAGATCAAACTAATTTTCAATAGGTTATTTGTTCAAAAGTGCACGCAGGTATTTTTATGATACTTGCTTGATAAATGAAACTACTTACTTTACGTTATAATTTTGTTGTAGTAACTATAAGTATTTCATAAAGTTGAATAGTTTGCAAGAGGATGAAAATGTGCAAAATTGATATTGTGTAACACTCGAGATAAGAGCAGAGTAATAACTGGTACATTTTGAAATATAGCTTTTAAATTAATTTTATGATAAATAACTTGTACAGTTAAAATAGATACTTTTCAAGATCGAAATTTCTTTCTTGCGTAAAATCTAAATCTTAATGAATAAAGATCGTGAGGTACTGTCCTTTATAGAATTCGTCATTATGTAATCGACTAAGATTAGCATTGTGAAATTTCAATATAATTTTTTACTTAAAAAACTTAAAATCCGTACAAATGAGTATAAACGAGTTTCCTAATCATTTATGATTGTATATTTTATTGTATTTGCAGTGTTATGATTCAGTGATTAGTGAATGCGAACATCAGAGCATTATCTCAAATCAAACATTATATAGTGAAAAACATACTGAATCTATTAAAATACCTAAACTGTCTTTACACCGACTTTATTAAATCATCTCGTTTACTTCTGACCTTGCTTGGTGCATTTTCATTTTCTTATTTACATATCTCGCGTTTACTTAACAATAAGATTCGGGTTTATAATGCACAAGCCCAGATCTCGATTTCTACGGTGGGCATGCAGAAAACCTATTAAGTAGCTTTGATTTTCAAACAAACTGACAAACAATATTTTTTTACAAAGTTTCCTATGTACGTCAGTTTTTTTTTTTTTTTTTACTATAAAATGTTTCAGAAGAACTCGATCAGTCAATTAGTTTACCTGACAGTGATTTGAAACGATTCTACAATTTCATGCTATCCGATGCTCTTAGTTATAAATCTTCTAATCAAATGATAGCTTTTTAGCTTAAGTAATATTTCCTCCACTCTTTACAAATGTTAAGTAATGGCCTTTACAAGGCAAATAAGTCCTGTGCTTTCGAACTCCGGTTTCACAAAAATAGGACTTTAATCGATGTCTGAATCTTAAATCGTATTACTTAATAATGTTGTTTGGTACTTGGAATTAACTTTTTGTTTTTATGATGTGTGTTTAATACCAACTTGTAAGATACAAATTTTAATTTATACGACGGAACAATTTGCTATCCAAAACATAATTTATAGTATAATAGTAAATTTGATTCTATGAACTTATGAACGAAAATAGCAAGGGGCG
This sequence comes from Limulus polyphemus, assembly GCF_000517525.1. Classification (NCBI taxonomy): domain Eukaryota; kingdom Metazoa; phylum Arthropoda; class Merostomata; order Xiphosura; family Limulidae; genus Limulus; species Limulus polyphemus. The sequence continues at coordinate 1,302,216 of NW_013665641.1, read as the reverse complement.
TATAACAATATGTAAGCTACACTATACCTGCCATATCTAGTGCTGACGAGGGATTTTGCCCAATACCAGGGCTCTTTAGACCTATTATAAAGTTAGGTGTAAGAAAAATCATTCGGGGTTGAGAGAGAGGTGAGAATGCGACTGGCTTTTGGTCAGTTCCTAAGAAATTACAGCACTGTAGATGTTACGAAATATTTAGAGGGAGGGTCCAGCAGCCGCCTTTCTTCTTCAGGGGTATGAAGACAACAGGATTCCATATGATTATGAAATGCTATAATCAAAACAGATGTACAAGGTCAGAAAGAAAGATATTTGTTTCTCGTGTGTTTCAGAAAGATATATAAAAGACAAGAGTTCAACGAAAAAGAACAGACCAGATGTGAGAGAGAGACAGAATAAACCAAGAGAGAGGCGAAGGAAGGAAGAAACGTTGCCAGTAAGAAACAAAACTTAATTCTAAATCTATGTGTTATTAATTATAGTAATAAACAGTAATTTGTTATGGTTTTTGACAGTGGTTCAGTTAATTCTTACTGGTTATAAATTGTGTGGTTAATTGTTTAAGAGAAGATAATTAATGCTAGCATGGATCAGAATTGGAAATCACTGACAAAAAGTCAGTTGGTAATTAAATATGGAGAACTGGGTATAGCATACAGTAACAATTTAAAAAAAGATGAAATGCGTGAAGTTACACGAGGGCTATCTGCGCTAGCCGTCCCTAATTTAGCAGTGTAAGACTAGAGGGAAGGCAGCTAGTCATCATCACCCACCGCCAACTCTTGGGCTACTCTTTTACCAACGAATAGTGGGATTGACCGTCACATTATAACGCCCCCACGGATGAAAGGGCGAGCATATTTGGTGTGACGGGGATTCGAATCCGCGACCCACAGATTGCGAGTCGAGCGCCCTAACCACCTGGCCCTGCCGGGCCATTGACAAACTGATAATGTAGTTAGTGACATGGTTGAAAGGTAGAAATACAGCAGATACATTTAAGATAATGATGTTAGCGGATGAATATGTAGTGATGAAGAAACATAGTAGGCGAAATTCAAGCTAGCAGAACTACTTACCACAAATAAATAAAACTGGATCAATACTTCTCGACAATAATAAGGAAAACCTAAATTTTCTAAATATGGAGAGAAATTGCATACCTTCATCAAAATATTTATATGTGACTAAGTTGGACATGTAGCTAAATCCTGTAGGCAGAATAAGAAAACTGTGGAAAGTATGGAGAATGTAATGTGTTGTATTGAAGACAGAGAAAATTTTCAATTAAATGTTTAGAATAAATTATGATAAATGAACAAGCCGCAAATGCGTTAAGGGCTATTGGTAGTTGAAAAACTCTCGTAAGAAAAGAGTTAATAAAAAACAATTAATTCACAGGTGATACAGTTGATCTAATTGGATTTAGCACTACAGCAGGAGGGGCGCAGTATATTGTACCACTAGCTAAAGTCACATTGAAATGTCTAGTTTCTGAAGTTGAAATGGTCGTAAGGGTGGCGGATGGTATTCTACATCTGGTTTCGCTTGGTAATGAGGCAGAACCTGTTGGGCTGCAAATACATCAGTAACAGTTGCAAACAAGTAGCCAGATATCAAATGAAATTAGAGAAAAGTCTGAAACAGGGATAGATGTTAGTGAAGAAGTAAATCATCAAGTAAATAATACAAATAATGAAATGTTAACTGCTGTCAAAATAGGAAATATGGATTGAGAAATTATAATTAAATGACAGTTAGAAGATGAGATTTTGGATAAATGCTGCAGTGAAACTGTGGTAGAGGAACCAGAACTAACTAAACACGGACGAAATTGTTATTACTGGTGGGAAGGACTGTTGAGGCATACATGTAATGGGAATGATGTAATAGAGGATAGGAAATAGTACTCCCAATAGAATTTAGACAGACATTATTGAAGTTAAAGCATGATTCAATTTTGGCTGAACATTTAGGTATAGTTTAGACGAAAGTTTAGATCAGTAAAATCTACTATTGGTCAGGTATGTTTGAGGACATAGAGACTTATGTAAAAAGCTGTTTAACATGTCAGCTAGCTTGGCATGGAAGTAAAAAATCACTATGGTTAACTTACCAGTTATTAGTGAACCTTTTAGTTCCGATATTGTCGCACCACTTCCATTAACAGAGCAATGAAATAAATGTATTCTGGCAGTTGATTCTGCCACTATATATGTAGAAGCGGAAGCACTAGATTCTAAGGAAGCAGAGAAAATGGCGCGAGAGCTGATAGTAATATTCTCATGGGTTTCGGGAAGAATTCCTATTAGATTTAGGTAGCAATTTTCAATCGAAAATAATAAAAGAATTATGGAAAACAATAGGGGTAAAAATGAAACACACTTTTCCTTATAGATCCAAAAACAAATGGGATGTGTGAGAAAGAAAATGGGACAGTTAAGACTATGCTAAGAGTAATAGTACAGGATAATCCTGTTGACTGCGACATGATACTACCTTTTGTGCTACTTGCATATCAAAAAGACCCCCAAGCAATAACAGAATTTTAACTCTTTAAGTTACTATATGGTAGAGATGTTAAGGATCCATTAGTCTTATTAAAAAATAAATTGGTCCAGAGACAAAGCCAAGTGACGAAATTTCTTAGCATAAGTTAGATTAGTAAAGCAGGAAATGTTAACGGCTAAAGTTACTCAGAAGAGTAAAAATAAACAAAAGCTTCGCTATGATAAGAATGCTAAAGACGGGAACTTAAAGTGAATCAGTTAGTTTGGGTACTAGACCTAGTAACCAAAAATAGTTTAGTGGCAAGGTGGATAGGTCTTCTCCCTGTAATTAAGCATGTCAGGCATGTAGATAAAGTGACATTTAAGGTAGATGTGGTGGATAGAGAAGTAGTCGGAATAAATATGCTTAAGCCATGATACAATAATGTAGCGCCTGAAACTTGTGTGATGACCTGTTTAGAGACTAGCTGTATTTGTTTGTTTATTTGAAGTTAAGCACAAACATACACAATGGGCTATCTGTGCTCTGCCCACCACGGGTATCGAAACCCGGTTTCTAGCGTTGTAAGTCCGCAGACATACCGCTGTGCCATTGGGGGGGGGGGGCGGTCTAATTGTAACGAGGGTGAACAGAAAACTATTTTATATCATTTTGAGCAGACAGGGCATGTTAAAACGTTTGCAAGATTAACTCCTAAACAACAGAAGGACGTGTGTGAGGGTATAAAAGATTATGAGAGTGTATCAGAGCAGACCTGATTAGTTAAGCTTGCGATAAAAATAACCTTTAATGTTGCGATAAAAAACCCTAAAGTAGTGTGTTCATACAAGCTGAAGGGAACTCCAAAAGAGTAGAAAGAGAAATTGTTAGGAGAAGGAAAAATTATGGAATCTTCTCGCTCTTATGCATTGACTGTAGTGTTAGTACCTAATACTGATAGGATAAGGTTGTATATTGACCTGAGGCAGTTGAATTAAGTTACTATCGCCGATTTTTAATAATTTGGATGAGCAGCAAAGAATGTTTATGGAAGTACCAGACGTGTAGAGTAAAGCAGGTTTAACAGCAAAACCAGATAAATGTGAGCTTGGGGTAGACTGCATAGAGTATCTAGGTCACTTGGAGGGCAAAGGAGTGACTGGAGAAAGGAGTTAAATCTTTTATTGAGATGGTAGGATATCATAGATAGTTTATTCCCGGGTTTGTGGAAATAGCAGCCCCACTCACAGCATTAACCTGTAAATTAAAACCAAAACGTGTTGTGTGGTATGAGCCCAGTGAGCGAGCTTTTAGAAAATTAAAAAGTTACGTGTAAAAACTAATTTTACTTACCTATAAGGAGATGTTAACAACCATTATGCAAAACTAATGCTTTCGATACAGCTATAGGGGTTGAATTTGTTGAATCAAATAGGTGAGGATGGTATGGAACGTCCAGGGGCTTATTTAACCAAAAATTACTGGTTACTCCAAAATATGTCTTAGCCTCCCTGTGGCCCGCGCATCCAATGAAAGGTTAATGCTGACTCTCTTCCTGTTCTACAAACAACAACATTTTTGTAACAAAATATTTTCACAAAGACTGTGAAACTAATTTCGACACTTTCGTGTGACCTCTTCAGTACTGCACAGTCTATTCAGAATAAATGTATCCGCACAGCTTATGTGATTCGTGATGGTGAAATGCCCATAAGGTTAGGAAAAAGTTCAGCTTGAAGTGACCTTCAGAAGTGGTAATATTTTTATCTTCTTGTATGGATTTGTTTGAAGTCAAGTTGTTTTCAATAACATTAGGTTACTTGTGAGTGACAAAAAAGAATTTTGCTCTGTACAGGTTCAAATTTTGCGCTGTAGTTCAAGCACAGTAGTTTCTCGTTGTTTCATTTGTACTCATTTCTTTATCTTTTTAAAGGTTTGTCTGGTTTTACGTGAGCATTTTCGATGAACGGAACTTATGCACATGACGTTATAAAATACCTCGTTAGTCTTCTTGATAAGTTTAACTGATGCTAGACCAGTCAATTCTCGGTTGCTCAAATTCATGTCAAAATTATATAAAATAATTTCCTTTCATATTTCCCATATAAAAAACAAAAACCTACTTCGATCATAACTGGAACAAATTAAGCATAACAATTTTATTCCAAATATCAACTCAAGACTTTGTTCCGAACATTTCATGAAGGACGATAATTGTTTTCAATTCCTAATAAAAACAACAGCAAAAAATAACAGATAAAATTGTCGAAGACAGTTAAAACCTGGTGTGATATCATTAAGACTTATTTAGCCATAAGAAGGAAATCATATCTCAAAAAATAAATTTGAATTCACATTGGCATGCATATAAAGTTTCAATATAGTGGACAATTAGTAAAGTAATTCATTAGGCCTGAATTTCGTAAACAACGTTCCAAACATACGTAACGTCACATATATGCTTGAATAAGTGTTTGTTTCAACTGTCACTTAATAAAAACAGGTTTACTAAAGTGTTATCCATATATTTTTCTCGATTTTTAATCACCTTTACATTTATTATTTTTTATGTTAAGCTTATATCTGTTATTAGCCTTTTATTGAGTAACAAGTAAATCGACCAAAATTATTTTAATAGTTTTTTATTGGATAGGAACCTATTTAATTATTATATCTTATTCACGAATAAATATTTTTTGATTCAAATATTTAGGTCTGGTATTCTTTAAAATCCTGTTGAGTTGAAAAGTGAACAAAAAATTGTCTAGGCTAGTCCTTACATGGTTTGTTTTTG
>NW_013665641.1:1289713-1296433 GCF_000517525.1 Limulus polyphemus | reverse complement strand
ACGGGGATTCGAACCCGCGACCCTCTGATTGCGAGTCGAGCGCCTTATCCATCTGGCCATACCGGGCCCGTAGTCCTTATATTAAGTAGACAACCTGGAGCCAGTTTTGCATCTAATGACAGAACTGTCTCAGCAACTTAACAAATTCAAGCACTTGACAGGTTTAAAAAAAAATACTGCTATATATATATATTTCAGTCCTCCTGTGCCAGGAGTCTACTCAGACTACTAGTCTGAAAAAAGTTGCCACACAGACAGATACTGCTATTCTTGAGTTATTCATAAGTCAGGTTACAAAATTAAATTTAAATTATGGCGTACAAGGTCAAAATTGTATCACTGAGCTTTCAATCATTAAAAAGTAAACTAAAATGTGTATTTCAATTTATGACTGGGATCACCTCTTTCTCTGTATACTTTCAATTTTTTTTTATTTTTTTTTTAGATAAAGTTTTGCAAGTAAGCAGTTGCATTCCACCAACTAACAAATTCCCTTTGTTTCAAGTAACTCTTCGTCAAGGTTTAAAAGAAGAAGCTCTTATTGTGTTATTTGATAATGGTCAATAGCTGTTCCAAAGATCTTCAATAGTTCAAAATATCTGTAAAATTAAAAATTTCAAGCATTATTGGTGAAGACAAAATTGATATATATATAGATATGCATTCGCTATGCTATCACTGAATTCGGAAAAAAAGGAACAACTCAACTTTAGTACATGCTATATTTTTATATCACGTGACAACAAACTCTCTCTCCGTTTGAAGTGAAAAACCTCACTGAATGGGATATTGTAAATAAGTTCCTTGACCGGTAAAGTGAAATCTACCAGATTTAGAGTTTTTCGAAATCATAACTTAGAGAAATTTAAGAATTTTGTAAATAAGAAATATGCGGAAGAGTAAGATATGTAGTATTTGCATAATACAGCTATACAACAAATGTACTTACCTCAGTGTTCCTTTTCACCACAGCTCAAAAATTATTTCATTAGTTTAAAATCTTTTGGTGAGCTGTTCAAACTGAGCTCTATTTATCTACAGTAGGTTTTCTATGAGCGAAATGTTATTCAACCTATTTTTTTTGCTTTGGTGTTATATATTAATATTACCTTATTTCAATGTAGCAGCGCCATTTATAAAGAAATGTAATTTTCAGTGGTTATTTTAACTATTTAATATTAATCATTTTTGAATATATTAAGAGAGTTATGCATTTGACTTGGTTTCGTGCAAAAGTAATATTTTTAGTAAAATATTTTAAAGTTTTATAAGTTTTTAATTTTAGGAAGTGTTTTGTCTTTTAAAAACTGTTATTCGACGATATTAGCGTATGTAGCTAAAAACTGAATAGTTGTAACGTGCGGCAAAGAGGTCTTGGATATTGTTCTTAACCAGTTGAATGGAACTGTAAGATCACTGTATTCAGCTGGAACATTTGGAGTAGGCGCAGAAGCCTAATTTATGGACGCTCCATAGAGATATGGAAGACCGTTTGATCGTGATATGCGCTGAAATCTAAATTGTGAAAAACAACCTTACCTTTAGTAGGAAACAGTACAAATACCAAGAGCTTTAGAAGACACAAAAGTGATTCTTTAGGTCGAGACAAGATCAAGTTAAACCTTTTTGAAAGACGCCTACGTACCTCACGATATCAAATAGACATTAGAATTAACTTTTCAGCACTTTCTCCGAGTTAAGGTGTAACCCTAGGGAAAACAGGTTAGTGTTGATCAGACAAGCAACACGCTAGTTAAACACAGAAATCAAGATCTTTGTTTGCCTACATCTTTACGTAGTAACTTAAGTGGGAGGTTACAGCACCAAGATGGGCACATAATATCTCTCATTCTGTTCAAAAGTGATGTTCTCCGTTGTTTAGAAATCTCTAGGGAAATTGAAAATGAAACATAAACTTTTACGCAAGTCAAATAAGCACAAATAAGTGCACTATATATCCAACAAGAGATTGTGCTTACTAGATGTAAAAACATTTAATAGTCTCCTTTTCATTACTATATATCTTTGTGTTATAAATATCATGTTAGGGCGTTCTGTTTCTTTACCTCGACCAGTTTTCAACGATTTACACATGCCAGTAAACGAATTAAGCCTTAGCAATAGAACACTATATTACAACAACCTAATTCAAATGTTTTCCATTAAATATTTCTCTCATTTCTTAAAGAAATCTGTTTTGATGGACAAATTGTAACATATTGAGCATTATGGCAAAAACATTAAGCTAACCCTGATTTAACGACAGATCTTTTCACTATCGTGTCTATAATTAGTGATATTTGTAAACTACCAATGTTTTAGTAATCTGGGCAACAAACAATACGCCATTAGTAAATCTTCCACCACTTATGGGATTCCGGATGTTGTTTATTACTAACTGATATAAAACGTTTATTCGTCCATGGGCACAGGGATCAGGAAGTCTTTGATACTTTTCCGATGTGAATCATTTATATGGATGATTCTTAGTTACGATATACTTCCGTTACTTGTAAGATATGATTCATATGAATGTACTTGTTGATCTCTCGCAGTTTCTCGAAGGGTTTTTTCAAACGAATACAGTTCATGGTTACACGTTATCTGTTATAATTAATAGCTTACCAACCAGTGTTTAGCGTAATAAAATTCACCCTATATGTTAATCCAAGTTTATCAAATCAAAATCTACACGTGGCTGTCTTAAAATTTAGTTGAAGCATGCAAGATAGAAGTCAAAGTTGACAATTATTGCATAAGCTTGTTTGTTTTGTTTTGTTACTAAGCGCTAAGCTACACAATGGGCTATACATACTGTGTTTACTGCGGGGATTGAGCCCCGGATTTTATAAGCTTCAAAATTAGGTAAGCTTCGGAAAATCAAATTTTCTCTTGAGAAATTTAGTAAACTAATATTGAATATAAACAAACTGCTTGAATTATCAACTGAATGGTGTGGAACGACTCTTTTTCAAAGGTAAGCTTGTGAGCTTATAACCCTAAAAATCAGGTTTCGATAGTTTCGGTACCAGGTGGGCACACAAAAACAAATAAGCCAACTCTTTTCTTTACAAAATATATTTATTTGCGTATTAAGTAAACATTAATAATGATCTAAATATTCTTACATTTATACATCGTTGTTGCTTCTTATACAATCATTCTTAATATATTTGACTGATGATATTTACAAAACTACATATTTTTAATAACTTAAGTTAATATTTATAAAATAACTACTCTACTTCGAATAAATAATGTTTGTTAATGTTTTGACAGCCTTACATGTAAGCGTATATAGATTTTCAAAATATCATGTTCTTTATTTGAAGTTTCAATTTAAATACAAATAAAGTGAATAGAAAATACTATGGCCCAAAATGTTTCTTTAAATATATTACTGGAAAGTTTACAGCGTTAGTTTTTCACAACTGGGGAAAGTATACCTTTGACCTACATTAAAATTCAAACTAAGAAAAGGATTTTTTGAGTCAAAGTAATAATTTCATTTAAGCACTAATTTTTCAATTAAAACTTAGTTGTGATAGCATAGGCATGTTGTTTCTGAGGTAAATGTAGTCAGTATTTTACAATTGCAAATGAATTTATTGTTTTACCAACAGAGTTCTTTGTTTAAAAATATTGACTTTTTAAGTCAAAGTTTTTCCCAGCTTACTAAATACAATCATTTTGGAATATTAGCGCAAAAACGTGTTTAAATTACAAGGAATGCTACAGCTAATGCGTCTAATTAAAAAATGTTCGTCCCTCAAATTAAAACTTCAACATTGTTTTTGAGCGTTGTGCAAAGAGATCTGTGAACTTATTCAATGCTAAAAACCTGTCAAGAACTAGTTGTAAAATGTGTTTTAGGGTTAAGTATTGGTCATATGAGCTTTTGTTCAAAATAAAAGATTAACCTATCACCTATAAGTCTATCTAAAATACTGATTACCAGTGACAATGCACTATTATTTGTCTTTCAGATCGCATGTTTATGACTTTACTTAAAGTACATAGTTTGTATAACTTTGTTTTTTTACAATTAAATATTATCACCTCTTCAGTAGTTTAAGGAAATTTTGTATGTTTCAAGCATTTTTCAATTCCCATCTTTCATTAACATTATATCCCTGGATTTTATAAAAATGACGTAATGATTTTAAATCTTAAACTTTTAAATCGAAAACTTATTTAATTTAGTATTCACTATATTTCAAACCCTTTAAAGGGAAAACTATGTTCTCCAACATTAGAAAGTAGTTGTTCAGTTACTCCCGGTATTTATACAATCAATCTTTGATCGAATTGTTGTTCCTTCTGCATTAATTTGTCTAATTCTTGATTCATTTCATACTAATCAATTATATCCCCCCCACTATCAATTATCTCATCATGGAAGACAACAACTTCAGTCTTCAAACATTAAATTATTTCGGTTAATTAATGTTTCCACAAAAAGAAAGAAAGGGGAATCGCCTTTCCAAGAGTTTCAAACATTAAAGTATCTAAACATAATACATCATCAATCTCTTGATTAATTCAATGAAAAACTGAATCAAAAGATGTTCTGTCTTTTTTATTGTATCTAATAATTAAGTATTTATTTAAATCACTTAATTACCATGCATCTTTAAGAAACGAATTATCAAATTAAAAAACTCGTAGTTTCCAGGAGTTTTTACTGTAGTTTAATTACTGGATTACCTGACCTGTATCTTCAAGTAATATTTGCTTTAAAAGTAATAATACATTAAATTATCCGAATTAAAAATAAAAAATAAATTTAAATTTTCCCATTTTAAAATACTTAATTGAACCAAGTAAACTTTTATCGAAATAGCAGTAAACTCAGGGATCACATTATTAATGATATCGCCGACCTTTGTTTTATTGTATACAGTTTTTGGTATCTAGAGAAGATGTAATACAGTTATTGTTCGATAGTTATTAACTTCATTGTTATATCGTTGTTGTTATTTAGCGCAAGGCTGCACAATGGGATATGTGCATTCTGTTTACCAATGGGACTCTAGCCCCGCACTTTATCGTTGTAAATCCTTAAACTTACCACTATTTCACTGCGGGGAGGGATTTTATATCGTGTACTTTGTTAAAAGCAACTGAACTGTCTGTATATTTGTACCATATCTTGTAATTAACGTTACCGGCTGATTCTGGACAGTGAAGAACAGTACCAACGTATTAATAATAGAGTTTGATGTAACATTTTTCTCAAGCCTCGATGATAACTCAATATTCACTTAAATCATTTATTAGCATGGATCTGTAAGAAGCGAGTTATTTTAACTATCCTGCACCGATCATAGAGTCCCGGATAGCTGAGCGGTAAATCTGAAGTCTTATCACGCTAAACATAGAGTTTCAATATTCGTGGTAGGCGCAGCACAGATAGCCCATTGTGTAACTTAGCGCTTGTCTAAAATCAAACAAATCGACCATATAAAAACAATTAGCCAAGAATAACATTTAAGAAGCAAATTTCTGGTTACTCCAAACCGCATTCTAGATTTCTCATAAGCCCTTTAAAATTGTAAATATAATTCTTAAAAATTCAGTAAATTGGCCTAATAAATAGCAAGTAAATTGAAAATACAACTATTTTGTGCTTCAACAAAACATTATCTCATACATGTTGCACTACATCTAATTTTGAAAGTTGAGTGTCCTAACTGTCTCCGTGGATAACACTGAAGGATATTTTCTTGGGTATGTTGCCCTTGGCTTTACTTACTTTGATAATATCTCTGTAAAAAAATATCTTTTGGAAATGCATTTTATAACCCTCCAGCCATAACTCTAACCATGGCGGCAACTGCACTATTTAATGGTTGATAATTTCCATGAACAAATATATAGGTACTAAATTTTTCATTCATGGTATCACTGCTTGCATCTGATGGGCAGTTGGAATGGGTATCTTATAAAATACGTAAAATAACTAAAATGTTTATTGTTTAGAAAGATAGGAATAATTAAATTCAGTAATATACGAAACTTTCATTTTGTTGTATAAAGACGATTACAGATAATTGGATGCAGTATCCTAAAAACCACTTACTTTATATTGATATATACAACTGAATGTTGTTTCATAGGCTCCTTTTATGTAGTAAGATACAGGTAATAAAAAGTATTTATAAACCTTTTGTTTAGCAAAATACTTGCTGTAGTAGTAGGATACAAGTAATTGAGGGCAGAATCTTACAAAATCTTTATATAGTAGAAGATGGGAAGTTGGAAACATTATCTAAAAGCTATAATTACATAATAGAATGAAGTAGTAATATCGCAGAAAATTCTAGTTTTTAGCGATATACAAGCCATTGCAAACAACAGAAATAGTAAGAAAACGAGAAATATCGTAAAGAAGGGTCATGCTGTTGAGTAGAGTGGAGGTTAATGGAGGTAGTTTCATAAAAAGCTCTAGTTGTACTCCTGGATACAGGTAATTGATTTCTGTTTTCTACAAACACATTACTGAACATAGTGAACAGAAAAACAATGTCAGCATTCTACTAAGTTTTTAGTGTATAGAAATATATATATACACTGAGTGATCACAAGTAAATAGACACCTAATTTTTCGTCATTTAACTGATTTATGTTAAGTAATTTGTGTTCACAGAGCACTATATAAATGAAAATGGTCCGCACACTAATTATCTTTTGTTACAACATGCCTAGAACTCAAGGTTC
>NW_013665641.1:1286244-1288980 GCF_000517525.1 Limulus polyphemus | reverse complement strand
AGGATTCAAGTTACTGGAAGTAATATCCTACACAGTTCCTGTTAAAATGCAACCTACGACTATTTAAAAGCAGTATTCTAGAAACATTTTCTAGTATAAAGTCATGTAGCTAGTTGGAAGTTGTGTCGTATTTTGTTATATAGCATCATACGTGTAATTAGAAGTTGTATCCACAAAAAGTGTTGTTCTATAGCATGATACAGATAATTAGAAACAATATCTTATAAACATATTATTGTATTGCAAAATATAGGCATAAAGGTTTGGGCAGTATGATAGAAAACTACGTTTCTATATAAGAACTCACGTAATTGATGGCAATACCCCATAAAACCTTTGAAAATAACAGTACGAGAAACAGGAAGTAACAACTTAGAAAATAGCTTGGTGTATAGCGCTATATAGATAAACAGGGGCAACGCCCTTGCCACAGTGGTGTTGCCAATAGATACAAGAGAAACTGAGTTTAATTATTTCTCACCTGGTCAATATGGCATTTACATACTTTTCATTTAATCCTTAGTAACTATAATATCACTGATCGATCACTCTAGAACCCAAAAGGTTAGTTCCCCACTTTATTCTTGTTTTTTTTGCCCCTACAGAAATACAAGTAATTGTATGCAGTATACTACAAACTTATGTTTTATATTATGACACAAATAGTTAAAATAGTGACTTACAAAACTACCGCATAGTAAATTAGGGGTAATTAAAAAAGGTTTCTTACAAAGTCTTGTTGCACAGCATGATAAAGATTAAAGATAATTGGACGTTGTGTTCTACAAAGTTATTTTTTTACGTACTGTAGTAGAATACGGATAATTAAAGACGGTATTACCACAAAAAATATTTCTATGTAATTGGATACAAATATTTGAATGAAGTATTCTCTAAAACTTCTAATGCGTAGTAGAATAAACGTAAATAGAGGCAAAAACCTACAAAATACTATCTGTATGGAAGGCTACAAATAATTGGAAGTAATATCATGCACAATCTTTGTTTATTATCAATGTACACACAATCGCAACAAATATTAAAAAACTGGTTGTATACAGCAGGATATAGGAAATAGAAAGCAGGTCCTATACAAAACATATTTTTGTAGAAGAAAATAGAAGTAAATGGAAAAAATACGGATATTTCTTATATATTATCGTGTTGTATAGAACCGGTTAGGTAATTTGAAACTGTGCCCTACAAAACCTGTTGTATAACATGAACTAGTATTCTTTAACACTGTTTTTGTTATATCAGTAATATAAAAGTGGTTAGAAACAATAACCTACAAAATTCTTGTAGTGTATCATAATGCATGTAATATGAAGCAGTATCATACAAAATTCTCTTGGAAAGAAGGATTCAAGTAACTGGATCCTGTACCTTACAAAACCCCCTATCATATAGCAATATACAACCGGTTAAAAACAGTATCCAAGAAAATGTGAGCATAGCAGTTTAATACTTGTGACAACTATTAATGGGAGGGATGTGATTATTTTTCTGCGACAGAATATCTAATGCAATTTATCATTTTTCAAACTGAGGTTGAACAGTTAGTCTTAATATGTTTTTATTTTTATGCAGTCTCACTGAAGTAAAGTATAAAAGGAATTAAACATTTTGAAGCAATATCAGATATACAAATGGATGGAGTGACAGTTGGTGTTCCAGTGCAGGCGGAGTCCAAGTAAGGAGAATAATATGTGTGTGTACGTGAATATTCAGATTGGGCTTATTTCGAATTTTATAATTTTTACATGAAGTTTTAAGATTATGGTTACGAAGCATTTATCACAGGAGACAATTACACATAAAAGTAATTGTTATCTGAAAATTACTCTGTAATCTAATTTTTCTAAAGGTCATATTTAAAGAGCAATTAAGAGTACAATACATTACTATGTACACAGAATAGCAAACCTCTGCCCCCCAGTGGCACAGCGGAATGTCTGCGGACTTACAACGCTAGAAACCGGGTTCCGATACCCGTGTTGGGCAGAGCACAGATAGCCCTTGTGTAGCTTTGTGCATAATTAAAAACAAACAAATCACTGCTTCAATAATTTTTTTTAGATTGTGTATATTTAAAACGTGGATTTTAATTATTTATTAACTTTTAAATAATACACAACTGCCGATCATTCATATTTAACCACAATATGGTTTTTATAAAAAGAAAATTTATAATTGTGTAGCTTTGTGCTTAATTAAAAACAAACAAGCAAACCAATTAAATATTTTCACAAATTTCAATGTATCAACATTGTAAAAATGTACAGGTTCTCAGTTTTATTAGTGTACTATGATAAATTTTTATTTCTACCCCAATTTATTGTAAAGGCAAAAAAGTATGGACACTATCCTTTGTAAATCTTACTACCATATTGATTAGGAGTTGACAACCACAATATGAAATTTAATAGATAATTAAAATCAACGTTTTATATGTTTAAAATTTTAAAAAACTTTATTGAAGCCGTCAACAGCTTCCACTTTAAAAGCACTCTCTATGTAAATAACAATGTAATGTAATATCACATGACATGGGAATAAGTAAATATAAATTATTGTGTCATGCAAATAACTCCTGAAACAATCCCGAATTCGAGCAGACACGGTTAGGATATAGGTGTGGGAGTGTCAATCCGATCTAGGTAGAGATAGGAAATATGCCACGAAACAGCGCACGTGTTAGTAGTCACACTGAGAGAGGGGGTGAAGGATGTGGAC
>NW_013665641.1:1283302-1285244 GCF_000517525.1 Limulus polyphemus | reverse complement strand
GTGATTCAGTGTCAGACTTCTATGGGAAGTGTCACGATATTTAATCTTTATAATCCTGGTGTCGCCATTGATCCTGTTGAGTATCGAGAGTTTTTCTTCCTAATAGTATACTTTGTGGAAGTTTTAATGCTCACAACCCTTTATGGGGTGGAACAAAAACTGACTGTCGAGGTCAGATTCTCGGAGATCTAGTTATGGAATCTGACAAAGTGGTATTAAATGACGGTCGTGGGACATGTCTTGTTCGGGGTAATCTCTCTCCTCTAGATCTCACTATTGTAGACAGTAAACTTGCTAGTCTTGCTACCTGGGGTATTCTAGATGATGACCTGGGAAGTGACCATCTTCCGGTTATTACATCTGTTAAGATCCCTCTTGAAGTTAGGAGTACAACGGCCTTCTGTAACTTTAACAAAGCAAACTGGCTCAACTTCCGTATGTTCCTTGATTCTTCCATTCAAAACATAGATATGTCTTCTTCTGTCGAATCTATACATTCTCGTCTAATAACTATTATTTTGGAAGGAGCAGAGAAATTTATCCCACTATTAACCACAGAGTGTGGAAAACATCAAACCCCTTATTGGAATATGGAATGTGAAAAAGCAGTTAAACAAAAACACAAGAGTAGGAAGAAAGCTCTTAAAACCCGTCTCTTAGACGATTATATTGAGTATAAAAAGCAGAAGGCCATTTGTCAACGTACGGTTCGAGAACTCCAACAACGATTCTGGCATAATTACTGCTCTAGTTTCAACCGTTCATCAAATTTAAGTAAAATATGGAAATTCGTAAAGCGTATGAATGGTGGGGGTTCTTTCTGTATTCCTACCCTTAAAACTCTTGGATCAACATATCTGACGGATGTTGAAAAGGCAAATGCGCTATCTGATCAATTTGCCCATATCAGCAGTTCCGACAATTAGTCACTCGAATTTTTAACTCGTAGAAAATTATTTGAACATGACCACTATGCCACCTTTACAAAAAAGCCAAACAATAGTAAAGGGTTTAACGCCCAATTCACGATCGGTGGAATTAACCGAGCAATAAAGACATCTAAAACTAGGCCCCTGGTGACGATCGAATTCCTTATAAAATCTATAAAAATCTTTCCCCAATTTTTTGGTAAAGCTGCTGGAATATTTCAATAAGGTATGGAATGAAGGTACCCTCCCTTCAGCCTGGAAACATGCCATAGTTTGTCCAATCCCTAAGCCAGACAAGAATCCAAGTTCTGTTACATCGTATCGACCAATTGCTCTTACTTCTACTATGTGTAAAATTATGGAACGAATGATTGCATACCGTTTGAATTGGTATTGTGAAAAACAAACATTTCGACCAGTTTCAGTCTGGTTTCCGTTGGAAGAAGTCACCGCTTGATCATTTGGTACGGCTACATGAAGATGTCAACAAATCATTATGTAACAGAGGTAAGGCAGTGTCTGTATTCTTGGATATTGAACGAGCATACGATATGGTTTAGAAAGAAGGTTTGTTATATAAACTCAATAGTTATGGTTTTGATGGCCAACTCTTTAACTGGATTAAA
Organism: Limulus polyphemus; assembly: GCF_000517525.1. Classification (NCBI taxonomy): domain Eukaryota; kingdom Metazoa; phylum Arthropoda; class Merostomata; order Xiphosura; family Limulidae; genus Limulus; species Limulus polyphemus. The sequence continues at coordinate 1,283,689 of NW_013665641.1, read as the reverse complement.
GACTTTCTTTCAAACCGATCTTTTAAGGTCAGAGTCAATGGAGTTGTCTCTGGGGAAAGAGTCTCGGAAAATGGCACTCCCCAGGGTAGTGTTATTAGCCCTATTTTATTCCTTCTAATGATTAATGACCTTAGTTCTTCCTTCATTAATAATGGTACGAATAATACTATTTTTGCTGATGATCTAGCCCTCTGGAAAACTGGTCGTAATATTAATCACATTCAAACCTGTCTTCAAACAAATCTGGATAATTTAGCCGATTGGTTTTTTAAATGGGACTTTACGGTTTCAGCCCTAAAGTCTGCAGTTCTACCTTTTTCTCGTACTTCAAACACTTTGAAATTAAATCTTAATAACCATTAACTATTCTCCGTCACTCACCACAAA
>NW_013665641.1:1267489-1282322 GCF_000517525.1 Limulus polyphemus | reverse complement strand
TTTCCATATGTATTCTTCCAGTAACATGACATTGTAGGGTTTTTAGTGTAACACAATTAACTACAAAAAAAATGTGTATATGTAACTACTAACTTCTCCTTCATGTTAAATGGCAGTGATGAAGGTATCTAATTCAACTAAATCAGATCAGGCAATTTGGGGGCACATCATCTGCTGATGGCGCCCCAATAACTCGCAAATAAAAAAAAAAAAACTCCTGAAGACGACGTAGAGGACATAGAAACAATGTACATGTAGAGTGTGCTTTTAAACTGTAAGCCGTTCACTGCTTCAGCCCCCAGTGACACAGCGGTTATGTCTGCGGACTTACAGCGCTAGAAACCGGATTTCGATACCCGTGGTGGGCAGAGCACAGATAGCCCTTGTGTAGCTTTGTGCATAATTAAAAACAAACAAATCACTGCTTCAATGATTCTTTTTTAAATTGTGTATATTTAAAACGTGGATTTTAATTATTTATTAACTTTTAAATAATACACAACTGCCGATCATTCATATTTAACCACAATATGGTTTTTATAAAAAGAAAATTTATAATTGGCTGTAATGTTTACATTTGGAAAAACACTTAAGCTTCATCAGAATACCTTTAACTCTCATATTTCTACAATCAATTCTTGCTTTTTATCTTTCTCTTTGTATTATGAACTGTGAGGAACATTAGTGAAAGATACACTGCTTTTATTGAATTATGTATATAAGTACTGGTTAGTTAGTTTAAAGTATCAGTTTAACAATCTTTTAGGTACTACAGTATGAATTACAAAAGGATAACTTCTCAGACACTGGAAATTTCAGGTTTGGCATAAAAAGAACTAAATATTGAATATAATAGAGACGTAATTTGATAATGAAATTTCATCAATAAACATTTTGATGTTAAAACATTGAAAATATTGAATACTGTTCTAAATAATAATAAGTTTTATCAAATAACCTAATATTGTTTATTATTCAATATAACTATGAAATTGTAGCATCTGATAATTTATAGGTTTTGAAATATATATACTGAATATCCCAACTAACCTCTATTTTCTGGAAAAAAGCATTGGGATCCTTCTCAGATATTAAAGCAATTATTTTTACTTGCGAAATGACTCTACTCTTTTCTTCTTGCCATCCAGTGGAGGCTCTTTTTTCAAACCCCGCTCTACATTACTGAAAGTGTATAGTGTAGTTAATAACAACTATATAAATATAATTACACATTTATATTGTTTAAAACTGGTCAAATTATAAAAAATTTCTATTTTTCTTCGTTATATACATTTGCGATGTGGCGCACATTCTAAACAAAAAATCCATAGTCACTTTACAAAAACAAAATCCTATCAATGAACAATGCACCTAAAATTTAATATATAGTAATTTTTGTTGTATCAAATATAGTTTTATACCTTAATTTGTTTAAAAATATAAACATTCATTTTTAGTAAAGTATAATGTACACATAAAACCTGACGAAAAACTGTATAATAAGGACTCGAAACCACACCGTCCTTATTATGAGAAGCATTACCATTTTCAAATATGCCAACTGTGGTAAATCAATGTCTTTCGTAATTTTTTATTTCAGTTTAGATCCTTGATAAAATTTTAAACATTTTTGTCATAAGTTTGTCTCTTTGGTCTGAGAATAAAAAATAGATTGCTACTTTCGAGAAATTCATTTAAACGATTAACAATTGCTTTTATGGCAAAGATATTACTCTTCTTATTAACTTATTCACACTCCAAATAATTTTAATAGAAGTTGTTTCTTCACGTACCAAAAATAACTTTTTAAAATACTTAAAAATGAAATTATTTAGAACACATTATTTAAAACAAATATAAAAAACGCGACATCCGGGTCACATCCCAACTCTCCGACTACATTATTAGGCTCTGACTTCAAAAGGTCTGTACCAATCAGATTTCAGAAGCTATATAGCGCCATCTATTAGTTTGTCTTTCATAGCAAGTAATTTCCTGTATACATGTAACTACATGGCGAGGTATCAGCCTCTGTCTGTAATATCAATAGGTTTATTTCATATGGCAATATACTACTCTTCTAAAAAGTCCCAAAGTGGAAAACTTTGGTCCATGTCTAATACTTTTAGATTACAATTTCTCAGTCAATGTAATGATATGTTAATAATACACGTTCAGCTGGAGCAAATTCGATTATTTTTCACATTTTTCACGACATGTTTATGGTCCCAGTCACAACTTTTAATAGTCGTTCACTTACTTCAATATATTAAATATTATAATTTTTGCATTGCACACTTCTCTAAGAAACTCCTTTTTATGTACAGTTTAAGAGACAGGACGAACATAGTTTGATATTAACTTGAATATCAGCTGATGCAAAAATTCTAGAAAGTTTATAAATTCAATGTAAGAAAACGTACTTCAATTTTTTCAATAGATTTCCGTTTGGATGAGTTTGGTAAAACTGAACGGTTTCGAAACGCCTAAGAATAGCCATTTTATCTTAAAATATTTTAATATAACTTAGTTATTTAAGTTGTTTTTTTGTTGTTGTTGTTTTGTATAGAAACTGTAAAAATACCAACCCCACCCCTTAATAGCTAATCTATTAGGCAGCATTGCGTTTAGAACATAAAATAGAGGAAAAATCCAAATACATATCTGTGTGGGTTAGTTTACGGATCACTTTGTAACATCGCCAAATTCAAGTACTCGAGAAAACAGAACGTCTAAAAAAAGGGGGAAATTATTTTATCTATTTAAGGTGAACTGAAGTAAAATTAAAAATAAGATCAACATTTAAAATGCACAATAAAATGTTAATTTGGCCGACGCCCGAAATTAATTAAAAAGACTACATGTTTCGGTAGCTTTACGCTACCATCATCAGGAGTAAAAACCTACATGAACCTAATAGCCAAAGTCAATTAAATATTAGAGCACAATATAAATTTTGTGCTGTAAAATAAATAATTATTTGTTAAATAGAGATGGAGGGTTAGTTGGCGATAATGCATAATTCTAGAAATAAATATTGACTTCTCATGCATAATACTCACACCACCCTCATAGATTACAATGAGTTAAACCGTTGCTTTATAAAATTACTCGCTTGTTATGTTAGTTTTAACTCCTGATGATGGTATAGTAAAGCTACCGAAACACGTAGATTTTTTAATTTTGGCTATCTGCCAAATAAAAATTATATTGTACATTTTAAACTTTGGTGTTATTTTTAATTTTAAAATCTATTGCCCAAGTTGCCGTAATTGAATCTTGAACTGCATTAGTTAGTTTTGAGAAGTTAAATGTATTATAAAATTTAAATACAATTCTTATCAATTATACAAAAAATATTATAGAGAAACCTTGCCAAAATCTGAATGAACTTAGAAAAAGATATAATAGCTAGATATTCTAGATGTTCCATCACTTAGTGTGCGATTGCTACAAATTATTCCACAGACTTGTTCATAAATAACGTAAGGCTATCACACTACATTTTTTAACCGGTGTGTTTTTAAATAATTTCATTTTATTAATGCTCGCCCCTCGTTGCACACAGCACAGATAACCCTCACTCTGTAGCTCTGCACTTATCAACAAGCAAACAAACTTCTACAGCTAAATCCCGTAAGCACGATTCGTAAGAACTATCTCCAAGTTACCTCTACATGGATAATACCGTCGAAATGAGTGTATAACCCTGAAAGTACCTTGCTGCTTATGTGATAAGGTACCCAAAAATAATAAACTGGATTCACTCTACATGGATAATATCGTCGAAATGAGTGTATAACCCTGAAAGTACCTTGCTGCTTATGTGATAAGGTACCCAAAAATAACAAACTGGATTCACTCTACATGGATAATATCGTCGAAATGAGTGTATAACCCTGAAAGTACCTTGCTGCTTATGTGATGAGGTACCCAAAAATAATAAACTGGATTCAAGTTTACGTTAAGCTGTGAACCTTATATTTAAATATTTGTTGTTTGAGTACTTGAGAAATTCATTAACATGACTTTGTGATTGCTAAATGGCGAATGTGTAGTCAAGATCGTTTATAACGAAGTCGTTTAAATTCTACAGGACATTCTTTTCAATCATTTTGTTTTTCGAGATAGCTAAAGAAGAGGCCATTACAAATTGCATGCTGTCATCCACATTAACCGCTGAACCTGATTATAACATAAAGATAAAATGCAAGTTTTTACTGCAAAAAAAAAAACATCAGCTTACCAACTTTATGATTGAAAAATGACGAATGTATCGTCAATATATCGTCTATATTGAAGTCGTTTAAACTCACGTACTTAGTCAATTCATTTACTACATCTGAAGACGAAAGCACTAAATAAATCAATACATAAATCAATGTCTTTTTTGTAAAGAAACGTTCGTGAAGAGACTCTATATCAGAACTGGCTGTATAAACATTGAAATACTCTACATCAGAACTGGCTGTATACGCATTTAGAGACTCTACATCAGAACTGGCTGTATACACATTGAGAGACTTTGTATTATGTGATAGGTAAAATCTTATCTCCTGAAGTTGACTTTTTAGCCCCCATATTTAGCATATATTTACATAAAGAGCATAATTAAACTCAAGATGTTCAGGATAATATATAATACTATCCAATAGGTAAGAAAGATGTACTTTACCATCGGTCCCCCGATGGGACAGCGGTAAGTTTATGGTCTTAAAACACTAAAATCAGAGGCTCGATTCCCTCAGAGGACATAGCAAATACCAATACTCTAAAAAACAAAGAAACAATCGTTACTCCAGTAAAGTACTACAACGAGTCGTTATCATTGTTATAGCTATGTAGTCATTTCAATATTTTTGTACGTGAAAAGTTTTGGGTATTACAAAGCAGAAATAAACAATTTGTTGTAAAATTCGTTAAAACAGCCTCAGTAGTGAAATTATACTTATATTTTGTGTCTTGTTTATTGAGTGTTTTATTTCATGGGATAGAAAAGAAATGTTTTAAATGTTGAAATTAAAAGGCTCGTAACCTGAGCCCCATCTGATAATAAGCAAAATCATAAAAGCAGTGTCGTGTATCTTACGTTACAGGACACGTTAAACTAGGTTTTCTAAAAGTCAACATATAAACATTAATTTTCTGGTTATTAAAATTACTGTACAAACAAATCAAGCAGATTTAGTATGTACTTTATATGTACGGCTTATGAACTCTATATTTACGGAGATGCGGGTGATTTCACAAGAAACTCCGCATTTAAGATGGTTATAACTTAAGAAATAACTTACTAAATTCACATTGAAAATCATAACTTTTTCCAGAAAAGTTTGGAGATGATACATTTTTATGTGTTGAAAGTGTAAGTTAATCATTGTTTTAAACTCGGTCATAAATACGTTTAAGTGACTGCTTCTCTATTTACCGCTGCCAACCAGCTTATTGTAGCTTCACAAGTTACCTATTTCAGTTTAAGTTCTCTTATCAATTTAACCTCAGTTATAATTAGTTTACTTTAACTTCCACTTTCAGTTGTTGTTATTGAATATTATGCTTTTCTTCGGTTTTTGTCTAAATGTATTATACACATTTATTCCTCTAATTATACACTTCTTTTCGTCACCCACATTTTTCTCAATCAGTTCTTGCCAGATTCTGTTATATTATCAGTTCCAGCTACTTGTGATAACGAATTCTTAATTATGACATCCTTACCAATAGTGTGTTTACAACAGAATATATAGATATATTTTAAAATTTGTTGATCAGTGGACTTTATTCATCGTCAGATGGTTTAAGGCCACGAGATACAGTTTTTGTTTGTTGTTAAGCGCAAAGCTACACAGTGGACCACCTTTGCCGTGTCCACCGAGTGTTTGGAAATTCGATTTTTAGCATTATAGGCCCTTAAACTTACCACTTAACTACCTGAGGCCGAGATGGAGAGAGGGTCGTACATCATGACTAAACATTTTTCGTTATACAGATATATTGGACTAAGATGAGTTGAGTAGCTAACACCAAATAAAAAAAATAAAAATCATAACGAAGCGTCACTTATTAGTAGGTGAAATATAGTTGATAGTTCATGTAGCTTCTTTTCTAGTTGAACATTTTTTTTAAAGAAACCAGAAATATATAGTACGGTGCAAAAGTGTTAGAACAAGAGAATATTTTGTAATTCTTTCTATTTTTCTTTCATGCCATTACAGAATGTAAATTTCAACACTGTGGTAATGCATCACTGATCCCTGTTGACAATTCAATGAGCCAGGGTGAGAATACTTATCATTCTTTAGAATTCCCATATACTTGTACCAAGGGCATGTGTCATAAGGGTTCTGCTTGAATGAACATACTGATCATACAAATTTAGGGTCTGAAATAACTGTCATGGTACCCCATGCTGTGTCTTAACTATAGAGAAAGAAGCTAGCAAGGAGCTAACATGTCGTACAGTATATGCTACAAGAAATCAACTTAATAGCACTTCACAAATAAACCTTGATAAAAAATAGTGTTTAACACTATATATTAAGTTTTGTTGCTATGCAACGGCCCAAAATGCATAGAGAATTGTCAGAAGAGCAGAGAGTTCGCATAAAAGCTTTACGTGATGCTGGTTGGACTCTCCGACAAATTGCTGTAGATTTGAAATGCTCCCCAAACACTGTCAAGTACACTCTAGATCGTGAGAGCGAGACAGGTAAATTTGAAAATAGGAAAGGGAGAGGTAGAACACCTAAACTCAATGATACTGATGTTAAGTATCTTCGTTTATGCAGCCTTCGGGACAGAAGGAAGACTGCCACTGATCTCAATATTACATAAACGACCATATACCAAATGACAGAAAAGTATCCAGATCTATGGTATCAAGAAAACTCAACGAGTATGGAATATTTGGTCGTGTAGCAGTTTAAAAACCTTTACTTCGATCTCCAGATATTGTCAAGAGACTGAAATTTGCTTAAAAGTGCAAACTGGACTGCTCATGATTGGAAAAGGGAGTTATGGACGGAGTATGAAATATTTGGTTCAAAGCGCAGGTTGTACGTCCGGTGGAAGAAAGGTGAAAGATACCTCAATGCATAGCACCTACCATGAAGCATGGGGGATGCAGTGTAATGATTTGTGGGTGTTTTTCTGCTGAGGCGACAGGAAATATTTTCAAAATAGATGAAATAATGGACTAGCGCAAGTACCATCAGATACTGATTCGTCATGGTATACCCAGTGGTTTGAGTATTATTGGTATAGGTTTCTACTACCAAGAAGATAATGACCCCAAACACTCATACAACCTATGCAGAAAATACTTAGCTAAGAAAGAAGCTGCTAGAGTCATTCAAATTATACAATGGCCCCCACAGATCTCCGATCTCAACACAAGTGAGCAGATTTTAGATTTGATAGATCAAAAACTTGACAAATCAAATGTTTCTTCCAAAGAAACTTCATGGGAATGTATTAGGGACATCTGGAGTAAAATCTCAAAGAACACTTTGATTAAATACATTGCAACAATGCTTGAAAGACTGTCTGCAGTTATTAATTAATGCAAAAGGGGGACACGTAAAATATTAACTGTTTACTGAACTCAAGCACTTCCACTGAGTTTCTGTTGTACTAAATATGAAGATTAATAAAATTTTGATGTTTCACCTGTGATTTATCTTCCACACTTCTTTGAAAGTAGCCAGAAATCAATTTTTGACTTTGTCCTAACACCTTTGTACAGTACTGTAAATTTGGTTATAAAGTTATATGCACATTCTCCTTTGCTCTTCTAGGGCTAGGCGCTAAGTGTTGAAATGTTGCATTCTTCATCTTGTTCTCCAGCGTCTCATTATATTTTTGTAGTAATGAAACCTGATTTTACAAAGCACCAATAAGACCATAACCCGTTATAGAACAACTTTTTCGGTCTTGCTGTCGATTTGCTAGTTAGGCTACCAATGAGAAACGCTTGATTGAAATGTTGACTAAGTTTTTGTCTTACAGCAATTTTAACCATATCTTTGGATCTTCAGATGTTGTTATTCTGTGACTGAATTATCTTTTTTATATATAATTACATACTGCTAAGAACGATAAAGCTTTGATTGATAAATGTTTCAATGCAATATGCATCTCCTGTTTTGAGCTGTTCAGCTTATTTATAACCGTTTTGGATCTTTACTTGTAAATAAGACCTAATAAGTTATCAGATTTTTATTTGATCGCTGTAAAACGTCTGCCATTATGCACTAACCTATTATAATAAAAAGGTTCTCCTATGGACAGTGTTCATGTCTACCAACAGTAACAGGATAATGACACAGCTGTAGATAATGCTGATCTGTTATAATAATACTCAGTTTTTGTTTGTCCTGAAAATACGCGCGCACTTTACTGTGCATTTCAACTGATGTAAACAAAAGATGGATTTAAATATACTTTAGTAGACATTTTACATAACAACATATCAAAAATTTATGAAAGTTCTTAAAAGGGTCCAACGTTAGGTCGTAGAATAACATTATAAGTTTATTCATTGATAGTATTAAGCACGGTAAAGTTTAGCCCCAACTAAACTAAACCAAAAGACGTATACAAGTTAGTGTTAGTTTTTCTCTTTATCGAATAATGGTTGTACTTAATAAAGGCTTAACTAATGCTAGGCCTAAGACAAGTGGACTTAAAGATTTCAGTGTCTACGATTGGATTTTTTTTTGCATCATTCTAGAAATCCTGTATTTAAAGAAGTACTGTTGTAACAAAGGTACAATGTACAAAGGTACTAATGGTCGCAAATGTTTCGCTAGTATATCAATAAACGCTAAGCATATTTTTATCATAAATCTAATACCAAGATAAGTTCCTCTATTATTGTTTGTTTTTAATTCTGCACAAAGCTAAACAAGGGCTTATCTGTGCTTTGCCCACCACGGGTATCGAAACCCGGTTCCTAGCGTTGTAAATCCGCAGACCTGCCGCTGTGCCACTAGGGGCCCTCTATCTTTGATAGATTGTTTAGTCAGAGTATTCATGATGGGTACATTGAAATGGATGGCAACTGAAGAGGACGACATTTCGAAAGACAGAAGACTTTCGAAACGTCGTCTTCTAGCTACACTTGTGGTGTTTTTCTATAACACGCAGTTGCCGTCCATTCCAGTGCACTCATCAGTTCCTCTATCATTCTACCATGTGACTATGATGTCACCTGCATAAAGTGTTTGTTTGTTTGTTTTGAATTTCGCGCAAAGCTACACGAGGGCTATCTGCGCTAGCCGTCCCTGATTTAGCAGTGTAAGACTAGAGGGAAGGCAGCTAGGTATCACCACCCACCGCCAACTCTTGGGCTACTCTTTTACCAACGATAGTGGGATTGACCGTCACATTATAACGCCCCCACGGCTGAAAGGGCGAGCATGTTTGGTGGGATGGGGATGCGAACCCGCGACCCTCAGATTGCGAGTCGAGCGTCCTAACCACCTGGCCATGCCGGGCCTGCATAAAGTGAATGCGTATAGAGTGAATATCAACATGACAAACCTTAAGTGTTTATGTGGGCTTTCAATGGGAATGTTGCAGATGTGACTGTTTACGTGGATTTTCAATGAGAATGTTGCACATGTGACTGTTTACCGATATGCGATTAGCTAGGGATGGGGCGAGAAAGAGAGAGTGTGGGAAGCATGATTATTAGTAAAGGGGATACTAGAGAGATAATGTTAGAAAAGAAATTTCAAAAGTACTATAGAAACTAAAATGAAATATGAATAGCATAAGATAAAGGCAAAATTGGAATAAATATTAGAAAACGTTTAATAGAGAGAAATAAAAATAAATGCTCAAAAATATTTTAAAAAATCAAACATAACAAAAAGTAATGATACTAACGTAAACTGTAATAACTAATAAAATAGATTAGAAATAAAAAATAAGACACAAATCTTTCCTGTGGAAATAAGTAGAACGAATGAAAATAAAATTATCTAGTTTTTTTATCTCTCAGGAAACAGATTAAAGATCAAAGACCATTGATTCCGGAATAAAGGTTAATCTATCAAAAATGCACAGTATTCAAAGTGCCAATCTATTACGCTTGTCTCACTAATTAAATTTCTTGTCGTAATCGCAATTTTAACACTGATGATAGAATGGTCATGTTAAAGTATCCGGAAACAAGAGGTTTTTTTTGTTTTGTTTTATTGGTGGGAGATAGGTGGTTGTTAAATGTAATCACCTTTGAAATTTCTGTTTTTTCTCGAAGGAAACTTGCTTGCTTACTTCTATGTTTGTAGTTAAGCACAAAACTGCACAATGGGCTATCTGTGCTCTGCCCACTACGGGTATCGAAACCCGGTTTCTAGCGGTATAAGTCCGCAGACATTCCGCTGTGCCACTGGGGTGCTGGAAAGAAACAACGAGTATTATAGAAAACACTTGTTCTAAACGATTACTGATTTAGCGTACATTGAAATATTTCTAGTTTAAAGTGAGAGGGGGATTCTGTTTGATGTTTCAGTACTACAATATAAGTTTATTGTTTTTTTAATTGAGTGTTTTTAGCATTTTCAACCTGTTAGTTTTCAGAGTCCTTACAATATTTTTGCATTTGGTTTATTTTAATATCGTTATATGTCTACATGTTTATTTTTGTTTTCATAATTGTTTTGATCAGTAAAAAATTTCTTAATATGGCAGATTTAAATGTATATGACATTAGTTTAGTTTGGGTGGATTTATAGCTTTAAAAGTTAATATAATGTGATCTGTCAATTGGTTTTCAGTATAAACCAGTGAGTAACAGGATATTTGAAAATATAGCACCAGAGAAAAAATTAGCTAGATAAGGAAGAAATAAAGGATACCATTCATAATTTTGTTAGCATTTCAAAAGAGATTATTCAAACCGGTTGTCCTACTAAAAAAAATATCGTCAGTGTGGCGTTCCCCAGCGTGAGGTTTTATTGTGTTTTAAGAGCGACTCTCAATATCACCCATAAAAATGTTAGAAAAGGTTAAGACCCAACTTAATATTCTTAGCAGTACCGTTATGCTGAGCGTGATGTTCTCAATTATTAAAAGTTGTTTAACCCTAATATTATGAGTCAATCGTAAAGAAATTGCCATGGTTTGTTGGCAACTTCAAACACGAAAAAATCCGTTAGACCATTTTCTCATAAATTTATGGTACGATCTTTTACTTCGAAAAACGCAATGAAACTCCTAAAATGTTGTTTTACTGTTTATATTAAACCATTATTAAGGAACAAGTTTCGATTATTTCACGTGTCCTCTACAGTCCTACTTCTGTTTGTGAAATAAAATACACACACTCAGTTTATCTTATAGCGGAAGTTCCAAGTTGTTTCAGGCTACAAGATGTCAGAAAGTGGTTTGACTTAAGTAACTTACAGAGGTGTTAAAGTTTGGCAATCTTTGGATTCGCGAGCTTTCCGAAATTCGTTTTTTTGACACAATTTCTAGCTTTATGCATCATTTTGGCTCAGTTGATTTGGTCATCAAGATTCCCTATATGTAGAAACATAGTATTATTTGTTTGTATATGTTCGGCGATTTTCTGTGTTCGGCGATTCTTGTATCTGAATTTTTTCAGTTTCACCAACATAAACCTTTTCGCATGATTAAATATATAGACATAAACCTTGCTCTTTATCTTGAGGTGTGAACTTGTTCGAGGATATAATATTCTTAACGGTGTTAGAATATTTATAAACAACTTTGAGAGTGTTGTTTTTCAGGCATTTATCGAAAGCATAATACTAGAACTATAGTTGGTAATAAGCATTTTACTTTCATATTCACACGTATATGATGCTGGTTACTGGTTATTCTTTAAAATATCTTTCTTGCATTTTGGTGGGTATTTGGTTTGTTTGTTTATTTGTTGTTAAGCACAAAGCTACACAATGGGCTGTCTATGCTGTCGCATTTACGGATATCGAAACATGGTTTCTAAAGTTAAAAATCCGTAGACTGACCGCTGTGCCACGTAGGGAGATGATGGGCATTTTAAATAAAACCTGCAGGATACACCGTTCGAAAATTATATAAATATTTCAAATTTCTTCATCAAAGGTCATATAATGACAAATTCTATAAACCCGTGAAAACTTTGATGTTATAAGTGATGTTTTAACCTTTTGTGGTGGCACGAGAAATAGTAACCATAGCTTAAAGAATTTGTTGTTTTTCTATTCTAGTTATGGGAATGTTCAAAAATGGGAGCAAATTATTGGTTTCTCATTCTACTTTAAACTTAATAATACTGCAAATCGTGTTAATATTCTGCACAAAGGCTTGAAAATAACTTCTATTGTTTGGTGAAACAAAAAAAAATTGACATATCGAAACCAGGAGATTTCCTTTTCACTAAGATCTGCTAAAGGGAATAGCTTACTTTCAAAATATTATATATATGGATGTTAGATAGAAATAAGGATAAACCCTTCCTTATTTTTCTATCTGTAATATTGTCCCAAGCCTGTGAATATATTATCTTCAACACATACTTCCACTAGGAACATAAAGTTATGAATAAACACAGGAAGCGGAAAGTTCAAGCAATTTTCCTTTCAAGAAGTGTTGTTTCTTTAATGGTACATTCGTAAACAAAGAATCAACGTCAAAACTCACCATCTATTTTAATAATTGATGGTAGATCGAAAAACCTGAAGTAATTTGACATTCGATCACGAAGCTAGTGTTTCCTTCTATCCGTTACCAGTGCACAAAAGGTTTGTTTTGCTGTTATCAGCAAGGTCGCTGACAGCCATCATGGGCCCCATGGAAGAATTCGTATGCCTCACGGACACTCCGCCCTCTCGGTGGGCCCTGTTATCAGAAGTTGTATTAGGCAGTATTCACATCGGGTTCATTTTAAACTGCCTCAGTTCAGTTTGTTTGTTTTGATGAATGTGCTAGTTGATTCACACTTGCTTTATGTATAAACGTGCATAGTGCGTTTTTAGGGTTCACTTCCGTATTTTGTCAGCAATTATCTAATGTTTTCGTTAAAGTTTTTCAAGCGAAACAAACTTTGTTCTTTTACTAAACGAACCGAGACCACCTCTTCTGGTAGAGTTAGCTCAGTTCCTATGCCAGTCGAACTTTGTTGTTCACACTGTTGTCCAAATGAACAGAAACCACCTCTTCTGGTATATTTAGCTCGGTTCCTATGCTCGTCGAACTTTGTTGTTCACACTGTTGTCCAAATGAACCGAACTTTATTGGGAGAGAAAAAAGTTTCGGTGTGAGCAGGTCCTTAGACCGAGAGAGGAGTAATTTCTACTAATCGTTAGGCAACCGGTTTTTTATAAGTTTGTTTATGGTGTTAGAGAAGTGATACTACAAATAGAAAATACCTGCATATCTTAACGAAAACTTTGAATGTTAAGATACTTCTACATATAACAGCAGGAATTGATAAGACCATAAACAACAAATCCATTTTCTGTTTCCTGCTCTCCAAATCTCATTACTCGAGTGGATTTTTTGTGTTTGTTTATAGAAAAAAGTACTAGCCTTGTCACAAATAATTAGTACTTATTAAAAGTTGTATTTTTATTATTCTTTCAAAAGAAGCTCACCAGCAATTAATTATATTCAGTGAAACTTAAAATTTTATTGTGTAACGTTTATTCGCAGATAGAAATTCGAGTCATCATTAAAACTAGCGTCAGATTAAGAAACTATTTTGTGTTTAAAGACAGGATAAGCAAACCAAGTAGCTCGAACGTTATCTACATCTATAAATGCTCTGAGTGTTTTGGGCTGTATATTAAATCTATATGAAAAGGACCGTCGGATAGAATCAATATCAGTTTTTTAAGGCATGTGGAAGTGTGATAGATTGTAGTGGCATTCGAGTAATTATCGGGGAGTTGAAAATTATTGGACCTGACACAAATGATTATGCCAATAAAAAACTTGAATCTGGCACTGAATAGATTGAAATACCGATGAGCTTCTTTTGAAAGTATAATGAAAATAAATACTAAATCTGTCTACCAACGTCCCTAATTATGAACTGCTACCAGATAGAGGGAAGGCAGCCGGTCGGCAGCACTCACCGCTAACTCTTAGACTGCTCTTTTCATAATGAATAGTGAGATTGGCAATCACATTATAAAGCCTCCACGACTGAAAAGTCGAGTATGTTCGACACTGAAAGTGTTTGGTCGTGTTTAGTACGGCCTGGCATGGACTGGTCATTAGGATGCTCAACTCACAATTTGCGGTCAGTGGGTTCGAATCTTATCATCGAACATGCTCACCTTTTTAGCTGTGGGAGGCGTAAAATGTGACAGTCAACCCCACCTTTCGTTTAGAGTAGACAATACTTGTCAGTGGTAGTGTTGACTAGTTTTACCTTCCCTCTTATCCGATGTTCTCTCTAACTTTTTCAAACAATGTGCGGAATGAATCAGTATCAAGACAACATGTAGATGTGCGCTACCAGTTTTTTTGTTTGTTTGTTTGTTTTTAGGTGGGTGGTTTAGACCTTCGACCCTATTGGATCATTAGACCGCTTTTCAATGCTACCAGTTGGTTATTTGCGCGTTAGGCCTATTGACTGCCAGGATAATTAAGGACTTCAACGTGTTGAGACTACTCGCCATTACTGAGGATGTGAGCGGCACTTGAATGGATGTTGTGAGGCCGCGCGGCTTAGATGGAACGCTGTTCTTATCTATCACTTTTAAATTAGTGATAGCTAGCGCAGATAACTCTCTTGTAGGTTTGCCAAGCAAAACATTTCCAATTCCTGGAACACACTGTAGTCACACAGCATTATTTATATATAATGGCTGGA
>NW_013665641.1:1208284-1266534 GCF_000517525.1 Limulus polyphemus | reverse complement strand
TTTACCCATTTAAGCCGTCTCCAGCCATTATTAGTCTCAAAGTGGGTTCCTCGTCATCGAATTATTTATATATCATATATTTAATTTTCATAAAAGAAATAATGAAATAATCAATAATTACTATAAAGACTTTCAAGATATTTGACTAACATGCTTAAAACGTTTTTCAAGTTTGAAGTGCAAAATGTTCTTGAACTTTTTATTTAATATAAACTTACAACTTTTATTACTAATATATAGAATTTATAATTGAAGGCTTAAAATTTATGTACCAAACAAGTGTTTTGAAGAGTAATGATGAATTTTGTTTCGCTGTCCTTTTATATGTAATTTATTTGTCACATACATTATACATAATCAAATTACTTTTTTCTGAAATTAGCTTAAATGAATGTATAAACAAATAACTTTAATTTTATTTTATTTTATAGAATTGTTTTACTAATTTTAGTCGTTAAACTACTTGCATTAATAACATAATATAAGTTACTTTTTAAATGTCACTTACAACTTCAACTAAACTTCTAATACATAACTATAAAAAATGTAACCAACTTTACTCGTAGTATCCGTTAGTAAGTTAGATCTGGAACTTCTAGAGGAATAGAGTAAAATAGAAAAATTAAGAACAACTTTGACACTAAACAAAACTAAATATTTATTATTTGAATAACGTTCTTCCTACACAGTGTGTAATCGTTCATTTAGTCATTTTAAATTTGTTTGCTTTTGAAGAAATAAAATACACTCCATTGTACTAAGTTAATAGGAAATGTAATTGTGAAAAATATCTAACTAATTGAAAACAAAGATGTCTCTAAAACACACACACACACTCATGTGTATCTCAAGGTTCTGAAATACGAACTGTATAAAGCGTCGTTTTAATGCATGAACTATAAACAAGTATAGAATATAGCAAAAAAATGAGAACAACAGACCTTGTAACCACCAAATATGTGCAGCTGAATGTTCTCTCGAAGGGCATATAAAGTTTCATTTCGGTTTTAGTTTACCATTTTCACAAAATTAACCAACAGCTTTTAGGGTAAAATGACACTGTTTGTTTGACGTTATTAGGAGATTCCAGAGATATAGTTTTATGGTTAAAAAAACAAACAAAAAACTTACCATAAAATTTGCCACGTTTATTTATGTTTTAAGTAAGCGAGCTGCAGAAACGTTTAGTTATTCATTAACATTATCACTTACTATTTAAAGAATATAAGAGCAGTTGGCTTTAAAACTTTGCTAAATACCGCGGTTAGTGCCTGTGTCAACTCTATCGACTAAATATAAAGGCGGCACTTATGAGCTTGTAGTATGATTTTACATCTGATTCTCATGTTTCCTGATATACCTTGCAAAAAGAAAAAAAAAAAGATCATGAACTGATGACTCAATTTTTAAGTTATTCATTTGCGGATTTAGTCGTTCAGAAAAATTAAATGCAGATTTCTTTTTCTTCAAATACGAATTACTTTAGATATATACAGATAATGTGTGTGTATGTACTTAAATAAACGATTTTCTGAGCCAAGTGGTGTTTTGATTTTACACAAATAGTCATTATTGTTTTCTGTGATTGATTTTGTTTTAGCGCAAAACTACACAGTAAATATTTGCGTCTTGTTCACCACAGAAAATCGAGTGTTTCTGTGAATCTATTAGCTGTCGGTGAAACCCCCAGTGGCTCAGCAGTAAGTCTGCAGCCTTATGAGTCAAATATTAGTGTTTCGATATACGTCACGGTTAGGGTACAGAAAGTCCATTGTGTAGCTTAGCGTTTAACAATTAATTTTCAGTGAAACAATAAGCTTATGTCGCAGAGTATGGCCAACTTAGACATTTTACGCAAAATGTTCACCAAAGCAGGCGAAACCATGGACGGCTTTAGAGAGAGGGGTGTAGGGTATAAGTAGATGCAATTGCCTCCTCGGGCCCCCAAGTTCTTAATCCAGCCCTGGGCGAAAACAGGTTTTTTCTCAGTCAAGTTAAACTGCTTGAATTTTAATTATACGTGCCTTCAGTGTTTATTTATATCATTTATTAAGTACAATTTGAAAAAGCCACAAATTAGGATATTCTTGGCTTTACAAAAGAACGCGAGATATTCAAAGTGTTTTTGAAAGCGATTGAAGAAGTTTTTGAAATTTCAAAGCTTCAGGTATTTTAAAGTTTTAAGAATTGTTATTATTGTAGGTATGATATTAATTACTGCTGTTACTTACTAAGTGTTTGAAACAGTTAGGGCTTCGCCTGTTGCTATGAGAGGCAAAATTTTGTGGAAATAACTCAAGGACGCCATATTTTCTAAAATAATATTCCGTTCGCAGAAGCTGAATAGTACGCTGAGTGAAGATCGTTCTAGCATTTAAGGTTTATTTAATTCACTTTTATTTTTTAAATGATGCAGAGAAAAACCGCAAAATGAAGAAATAACTATATAATGCAAAACATAAGTTCATTTTTTCAGTCTTTTGATAGCAAGATTTGTGTAAATAAAGAGAAGTTTGTAATTTTTAAATTTAAACATTCCAACAAAAAGTATTAGCAAAGGTACTCTCGTCAGACGCTGGATTTACTTCATTGGTTTCACGTGGATGATGGGACGATGTGTGTACGTCATTCGCAGGTACTAAGTCAATAGCAAGGAGGGTAAAGTAACTCCCAAAGTCGTAAAAATGAGAAAATTAATAACGTAAGGACGTATCATAATTACTCTGCAGCACGCTCAAGAACTTCTACATGTATCATGGTGATCAGAGGTCGGAAAGTTTCAAAATTTCCGTGATGAGCAAATAAACACTTTTACACAGACACAAACCACTTAGAATTACAAATTTCTCCAATTTTTCAGAATAGTAAAAAAAGGGGTAAAGGTTTTCATCACTAGATGGCGAATATATCACCTATGTTAATAAATTCTCTGAGTAACAGCCCCACCCCTCCCGCAGTGGTTCAGCGGTAAGCCCGAAGGCTTATAACGTTAAAAATTGGGTTTCGATATCAGTGGTGAGCACAGCTCATTGTGTAGTTTTGTGCTGAGCAGCAAAGAGATGAGTGATAGTTATTGCACAATATATATTTCTGGTGTAGGTAAAATTATTATATTATTACAGACGTTAACATCATATTTCCTATTTGATCTTTCGTGTTCATAAGAATGTCTCCTCAATGAACTATATCAATACAGAAAAATAACTGAGATATATCAGCAATAATCTTTAAGTTTTAAAATCAAAAACTATTACTTCTAAGTAACAATATAGCTTCTGTAAATTTTTATGCAAAATAATTCTTAATAAACACCAACAATTTCGTTAAAACAACGTGTAGAGTTAATAAATAAACAAGTTTTAAACGATAAATGAAATAATAACTGCAAATCATCAACGAATTTAATAACATCTATAACTTGCTTATTTAAAATATCTTTTTTTCTAAAAGCTGTCAATACTGAATTCAACCGTTCATATTTTGATTTATTATAGTAGATTATTTTCCATACCATAAATGTGCTTAAAGGTTATGTTTGGCTGATTAATAAACTAAGCGAAAAATTCACTAAAAAAAAGAAGAATACTTAATAATCTCTTCTAATGGGACCTGGTATGGCCTGTGGTTAGGGTGCTCAGCTTGCAATCTGCGGGTCGCGGGATAGAAATCCGTCGCCGAAAATGCTCGTCCTTTCAGCCTTGGGGGCATTGGCATGTGTCGGTCAATCAACTATTCGTCGTTAAAGAGTAGCCCAGGAATTTGTGGCGGATTGTATTGACTAGCCGCCTTCTTTCTGATCCATCACTTCAAAATTAGGGACGGCTAGCGCAGATAGCCCTGGAATAGCTTTGCGCTACACTCAACAAACTCTCCTAAAACAAATTGTTAATAATATTACTGTTCTATATAGCTATTATTCTTATTTTTCACATTTTATTGGCGTACCTTATGCCCATTTTAATCCACACTAGACACCAAAGAATTAGACTGCTGACGTTCACAGAAAAATTGTATTTCTTTCCCAGCGTTTTGTAAATAGTGGCCAAGAAAGCATAAATTACCTAGTCCGAAGTTACTGACTCGACTATCCAAGTATGTGAAACTTCACTCCTAAATATTCAATGGAAAAAGCTAGAGCCTAATGATGCGATAACCTCACAATATCTGCCACTTTGGCAGTTTAATTGAGCATGTGTGCTGTTGTTATGTGTTGTAAACTTCTCAATAATAGGAATGTAAAACATTATATTTCATTAATACATAATAAGCACCAACAAGTGGATGCTTCGGGCACTTTTGTTAAGTTTAAACCTTTTTCTTTCATAAAGGTTGTCCATTTGATTATGGGAGATAATTATTTAATTGAATCAATATAAACAAAATCCAGTCCTATAAAGAGTGAACTATCGGATTCATTTACAGTAGCAAGGTTATTTACAGTTCTTTTTATGAATTAAAAATCAACACTAAACTTCTCTACATAATTCAAGAAAAGCTAAAGCTGGAATGATGAAGCAGAAATAATACGGTGAATGTTCGAGAACATTAGTTACTCTTAGATCATTTCTGACCATTTACTTACAGAATAATAAAAAATGTGAAAAAAATACACAGTAACCACAAAACATCTACACGCTATATAAGATATATAGATATTATGATGACTATAACCTTAACGTTTGACTTGATAATATCCAAAATCTCTCTACTCTTGTCGCACTTGAAAGAGCTGCTATTTTCAGTCTTCTATAACTAGAAATAACATATCTTAATGTAAGTATATTCAAGAGAGGTTTACTAAATTTTAAATAATTATAAGCTTTTGAGTAGATTTCCTGCATGTAGTTAGTTGATATCTGTGCAAACTCAATCTGAAAAAGCGTAAAATTTCGTTAATCCTCAAACTTAGACAAAAACTACGTACCAAAGCGATTGTGCAGTACATCTATTATTGCTTAGCTCTGTCCATGTGTAATGCAATCATCCACTCCCCCAGGCGTGATATCATACTCATTTCAATGTTTAAGGCACAGTACAGAGACTTGCACATGTTAGTACGAGCAGAGGCTTCACTTTCCATGGAAATCTGTAATGGGAATAATCACTGACGTACGTAATCTAGGATTGTAGAATAATACATTTGGAAGCTTGTCTGACTTGAAAGTGTGATATCATCATTGTTCTTGCTCTTATGTTCTTCTCATACGGACTTGCTTTATCAAACTATAACATCCAGATAATTTCTATATAACAGCATTGGAGCTATTCAGTTTAAGTTGTGGCTTGTAGGAACAAAGATTTTTTGTTTTATGCACTCACTTTTGTCAGTTTGTTTTTATTTTGCTTTCGTGTTAATTTTATTATTTGCTTAAATTTTCTCGAATCTTTTTCAAATTGCGGAACTTAGTTTTTTTATAGAAAATAGCGTATCTGAATGCCACAGACTAAATTATTAAGCTTGTGTGTGTGTATTGTAACAT
Organism: Limulus polyphemus; assembly: GCF_000517525.1. Taxonomy (NCBI): domain Eukaryota; kingdom Metazoa; phylum Arthropoda; class Merostomata; order Xiphosura; family Limulidae; genus Limulus; species Limulus polyphemus. The sequence continues at coordinate 1,261,054 of NW_013665641.1, read as the reverse complement.
AGGATTTGTTATAGCACGGTTTATTTTGTGTGTTTATTGTGTATTTTCTATTTGACTATCTGGTTCTGTAATTTGTAAGCCATGGTCATTCTTAAACCATATAATACTTACGGTGGAGAAAAGAATGCTGTGGGGTAAGGAAATGACTTTACAAGTATGGTGAACATTAGAAGAGACCTTCTTCTGGGTTAAGAGCTTTCGCTGGGCAGAGTGAGCTATGCTTGATATGTTCTTGGGACTGAGAGTTTGCTTGTTTGTGTTTTTTAGAGCAAAGCCACATTAGACTATATACCGTGTACACCGCGGGGAATCGAACCCCGGATTTTAACATTCTAAGTCCGTAGACTGGTAGTTCGGGGAACGTGACAAAGAGAGCGACAGAGGGCTAGGGAAAATCCCAAATGCTCCAACTCGATCTTTGCAATGTTGCTCATCAAACGAAAGTTGATGTGTTTGATTTTGATTCAGATATTGGTATTTTAAAAATGTTCAGCAAGTTTCATTCATGCAACAGATGAACTGTAGTTCTATGACAAAAACCATCCAGAACTGACAAAGTTGGACCTGAGAACAGTGGACTGCACACTGTTAAGTGTTATAATGCTGAATATGCAAATGATATGAAGTGGTGTGCTATGGAATAGTATAGTGGATAGTATTGATTGCTGTAGTGATAAAGCTTTTAAAGTACGAAACAGTTTTGTTTTTCTGGAAATTATCCACACTTGCTCAGACAGCTCTATCCAAGAGTTATGTTTTCTATACCCATGCTACCCTGTAATTATGCGAATTTGTCAGAAAAGACAAAACCCAGCCATGTAGTTAGCATTGCAGATGTTGTACAACTTGTAAGAATGAACATGCAGAATTTGGAGGAGTAAATGAAGCACTCAGGCGTAGTTGGAGTACTATTTATCGTGCAGCAAGAAGTAAAAACCATCACAAACTGGTGAATATGGTACTTATGTGAATAGTACCTGATACTTGTATAATCAATTATGAGTGCAAAATGGTGTGTTATACCATTCGTATGAGGTAATATGTGATGCAGCTAGTGTTCTCCAGAACTCTAATGCAGGATGTACTTTGGACTGGAAGGTTTTAAGGGAGTGTCGTGCACCATTTAAAACGTGCATAAGCAATCATTATAAAGGTCACATTATTGTAAAGACACTGAATATGGTGTAGATAATGTACCATGTGCTCTCATCAGATGAAAAACTGGCAACTTCAAGGGAAACTGTGTCAAAGCATTATAGATTCTTCCTTGAGAGAATTACCGTGGGTATAGCTAGGACTGTGCCAAAAACTGTGTAAAGTACTTGGCACGTGCTGGACATTTATTGATTACTTCACCAAGTGAGCCAAAGCTTGAAGCTACTGTATTTCATCACAGATTTATTGGGTGAATAAAGGATAACACGATTTAGAGCATCTGGAGAGAGCCACACGGAACAAGGTACCAACGTCAATAGCCAGTTTTTTTACAGAATTTTTCTGATTAGGATGGAGATGTATACTTTATCATTCCATCATCAATTTGATGGTTTGGATGGGTGATGCAAACTGTCAAGTGCATGCTTGATAAGCTTTTGAGCCCTGCCTTAACTGACTGGGATAACACCAACCTTATGTTATGATGGCATAATATATATAACTTAATTCAAATGATGATTAGAAAGATCTGGCATTACATACCTAACAGTCAATAATGTGTTGTGTGAGGAAATGACATGAAAGGAGCAGTCTGCTTGCTCTTATGATTGGCCAAGATATCGATGCTGACCTACTAGTGATTAGGGCTGTGATTAATTGCTTTATTAACAGTTAGAATGATCATTTGAGTTGAAAATCAATGATTGAAAGAAAATGTTGTTCCTTACTTTCCTCGTTACTGGGTGGTGGTCCACGGTAAGATTTCTACAGGGCTTCATGTAATAGCTGCTCAATTATTGTACATTTAGTATTGTTGGTTATTTGATAGATATTAACAGCTAAGAGGGTGATGTGATCCTCTTTTCAATCTAATGAGAGATATCTGGTAGCATGACCTTGATCTGATGTCTTGCATTAGTTGTTTCGTCTATTCAAAGAGCTATAGCGGCATTTGTGTGGAGCAAATCACGTCATACTCGCTAAATATACAGTATGTTCTAAAAGTCTGGAACCATGGGCACTTAGGAGAATTTTACAGCATGTATTTCACATACTGTCCTTGTAATTTGAAACAAACTTGGATTAACATCAGGATTACCTTGTCTTTCTTATGGTTAGACAGCGGCATAATCAGTCATATCTGAAATTAAGAAAAACTGCAAATCATCTATAGTTCCAGACTTTCTTCGACACGCCGTACAGCTAAGACAGATGAGTTGTTGAATAAGATCCTATAGAATTTATGGCTTATTTTGACTTTTAGAGATAACTGGGAACTGTGACAAATCAATACCCTGAAATTTTTTCCAGTTATGTTTTAGCAGACTATGCTTCACCACCAAGTGTTGCCCTGGAACAACTGCAGGGTGTTTAAGATTTTTCAGGCTTAATAGAATAAATGATGGCTACAGCATTCATCATCCTTCCCCATGGTAACAGTTATATTGCAAATATCACCAACTCCACCAAACTCCTAGGGAAAGATGCACATCAAGAAGTAAGGTCTCAATGTTGTCGTGACCAAGGACTACAAGAACACTGCACTGTGACATAATGCCATGGTAAGCCATATGAAGGATGTACAGGAGATTTCAAATCCTAGCGTATCCTCTCATGACTAAGATGTTTTAGAAAGAAAAGACTTCCATAGCCATGGAATGAAAGAAGGCACTATCTACATTCCATGTAGCCAGCTAGTGCATTCCCAGATCACCCATAAAAGCTATTAGTTACCAGAAGATATTCTTACCAGTATCTAAGAATCATGACATGTCATTACCAGGTTCAGCTGACCAGTGAATAAAGGTCTGAGCTTTGTGTCTAGAGGCAATAAAATGTTTGCATTGAAGGTGCACCCAATGCAATGAACAACTCACTCATTAGAATGGGGTCGATCTTCCCACAGTTACCCAACTTGGGAGGGTGTGTGTGCTAGCAATCAACTGGGTATATTCTTTGTTTACATCTTTGATGTAGTCGTACTAGTAGTTGTAGATTAATATGAAATTTCACAATTGAAAGAAAATTTAAGTAGCGTCAATGCAGTATCAGTTTTTACTCCTAAATGCCATCTGGTGTGTGTTATGTACCAGATTGTAACAGTATTTGCAGACATGTTTGCAAAGATCAAACAAAAAACGACTGAAATTGTGGATTCAAATTTCAAGCTATTCGACAAAGAGAAATGAACTACACCGATAAATAATTGTGAATCGGAAGTAGTCACTGAAATATTAATAGTATACTAAATATTATATAATTTTAATGCATTTTATCAAAAAGAGCATAGAATATATGGTTAATAAATAACTTTGTAAAACAGAACGACTGGATATAATTTTCGTACGTCTTTCTGAGCTGTGGTGGAGTACGTTTAATCAAAATTATATTTGTATATTTTGTAAAAGTGTTTACCTAGTATAGCACATCTAAAATTGTTGTTATAGAATTAGAAGTAGTTGTTATGGTTCTAATCTAACTGCAACATAGGCTCATCTAATATAAGATAGTTTACAAAAGATGGTGTGATATCTTCATGCCTTGCACAAAAAGGACATTACACTTTCAATCGTTTTGTCATCAGTGATTCTGTCAGGTGTGGCAACTAAACATGGGTACATTGTGCAAACAAAAAACCCCACATTTCTTTGTTTTTTACTCCAGTGGGTTATTTGTTATATTTTTCTATTGCCACACTTTCATACATTCGACCATACTGCAAAGCTGGAGATCTAAATGATGTTGCATTTGTTAGCCTCTTGTTTAGCTTATAGTCAGGTTGTCAAGTGGTTAAATTAAGGTGAACCGTGAAATATGGTATATAAAACGTTTTTTGATGGTTTTTGGTAGAATAGCATGTGCTGAATCAGATTTTGATGGGTGCAATGTTGGCATGATTGTGGATTTTTAAATATTAGTATTTATGTTACAGTTGATTAGTGACAAATTTCCTGCTTTTTTAGAGAAGGGGAGGGCGACACCTATTGTGGCAGTTTCGTGAGTTTTGCATGTAGTACAATAGATTTTTCCTAGCATATAACAGGTAATAAAAAAGGTAAAAATGGGTAATAATATGATCAAAGTTACCACACCATGCACTAATGATTACATCGTTTGATTTCAATCCTCTTGCTGTAGTCTTTTTCTCCTGTATGCTTTGCTGCAAACATTCTAAAGCATCATTTGTTGTACTATGCTCATACTCGTGTAGCATCGATACAACTTCTTTAGAAACAAACTTTAGAAAGGTAGTTTGGTTCCATTGCCTGGTAATGTGAGCCTGGATTGACTATGTCAGGCTTTGAGATGCTTTTGTGATCTTGCCATTAAATACTAGATTACCAACAACATGAAGCAATGTAAGGCTTGTACTGGTAACCATGTTTTCCTTACTAAACTGAAACAGGCCATGTGGTTTTGGAATTGCTTTTGCTTCTGCAATAATTTCCTTGGTAATTTTCTCTAGAGCAGTGTTTTCAGAATTATTCACTTTTACCAACTTAAGGTTATGAGGCACATTCATTAATATACATCTCAAATAGTCTGTCACCTAAATAATTGGTCAGTTTATTCATAATCTGGCAAAGAAGAATCCGATCTTCAGACATGCTACTTAGGTATATGTCATAAAGTTCCACAGATGTCCACAAATGAACAGAATGTTTTTCCATTTATTTGTCTGTGTGTTGTAGTGCTTCATCCACTGCTTTATACACTCTTGTTCTTTGTCTTGAAATTCTTTTGCAGCAAGAGTTGGTCAGTGAGAAAACTTGAGCAGCAGTCATTGTGACACTGCGCATCAGCAGAATGCAGGTCTGAGAGAGCACCGAAAACTCGTACCCAAACCTCGTTGCAAGTTTATCTCCTTTTTCATCACATCTTTCTAAAACCGTGGTCTTAAGCTTTTTTTCCAGGACCGTTGACCATTATACATTGAACTACAACACGCCATCTATCTGGATGATTTGGGTCCTTGGGAATGCACTTTTCTCATAAATACATACAGTGTTTTTTTTAAGTCAAATGTACTATCCTCTGACATGCATATTCAGAGAGGAAGAGCATTTCTTGGAAATTTCTTGTTCTCCCTCGCTTCTGTACTTCACGGCTAATATGACGACCTAATTCATTTATAGAAATACACACAATTTGTGACGTTTAATTGCCACTTCAGGGTTTGCAGCTAACTGTTCTTCATAGTTCTTATAATGTGACATCTTTCAATTTGCTGCACCTTATTATATTCCTAACGTGCACAGGACCAGCATCAATCAGAATTTCATTGATATTTTGCAGGTACTGAAGGAGACACCTTTCCATGACAATTTACCTATAAATAGATAGAAAATAAATACTTTTTTAAGTATCAAAGAGATGCAATTTCATAATATTGAACAAAGGAAACTGTGAGTCATTGATAAGGCCGATATTTACAAAATGTTTGTATATAAAATAGAAATTGCATGGTGAATTCGTATGTGAAATTGTAAAATTATATATTAGTGAACTAATAAGTTTAATTAATATAGTGTGCATGAACTGGTTTTGGAAATTTTAAAAGAAACGGAAATAGAATTTCTGATTTGTCAAAAAATATCTAAACTAATATATATTTGAAAGTGTCATGACTTTAGTACGATATATTCTCGTACATTTCTAATATCATTACAATCTAGTAATATATATATATATGCAGGTGTGTGTGTGTGTTTGTGTTACAAAACTTTCTAATTCCAGAATGTGTTGACATTTACTTCCAATGTTATTGACTCAATGTTGCACCAGTTTTAATAGAGAATTCGTTGTTTGGCCACGAGACTCCTGTCATACGTTAAATGACCCATTTTGTGATAAACCTTTAGACTGTTAGCGGACTGCAATCTAGATTACGTTAACTATGTTCAGTCAGATAGGCGTGCACATGACCTCAAAGAGAAATTATCTCTCAATGTTTATTGCAGAAGAAAATTCGTTTATATATGTACTGTACTGTATATATCTGTATTGATATGTTTTAGCACAAATCATTCGGCATTATGCGTAAAGGTCTAATCCATCAAGAAAAAGGACTTGTGAAAAATTTTCTACAGAAAGGTAAGGTTATAATTTTCTAGTAATGGTTAAACATAATTATTTACATAGATTCCATAGCCTTTAGTGGAAAAAATCAACTTACAAAATTAAACATGAAAATTAAATTGTTTAGAAATTTGTATAATTATGCTATCATGCAAAACTCGTCCTTTTCAGGATGATAATTGTAAAAGGTATGTTATGCAAATTAAATATAGAAGCAAAAACAATAGAAGTAATGTATTAGCGAAATTGATAAATGTTTTATACATAAAGCAACGGATAATTGTAAAAGTATGTAAAGTAAATTATTGGCTATGCTACAATAATTGCCTCGTTCAAATAATGGGTAAATTGAAATAGTATGTGTGATAAAAACTGACATTCGTAATGCACTATGCCATAACAGTCATGTGGTTGAAATAATGGTTTTACTTATAAAAGTGAAACAATAGGTGTGTTAAAATCCTACGAAACGATAGAAACACTGCCTTAGTTACATCAACCACCTAAAGTAACAATATCCTTAGTAAGACCTTATAATAATAACACCATCTGCTCATACAAGTACTGTCAACATTTGTAAAACTGTGTGTTATATGGAAGTGAAAACTATAAAGTAGCCAGTGTTGAACTCAGGAGATGTACAGGGGGGGGGGGATTTCACCCTTGTGCAAAAAAAAATTCTTCCCTGAAATATTTTAATTATTTTGTCTTTTTTACAGACGTTATTTTTTTTTCTTTTTTAACAGAGAGGCATTAGCAATAGAATGAAAGTTCTGATGCATGAGTCAGGATTTACAGTTATTTCATTAAACACCTGGACCCAAATTATACAAATGGAATAACGCAAAATTCTGGTGGCTTCTTAAAGAAAGGCATGTTTGACCTTGACAGCTAGCCAATATGTACTGCGAGAAGGAGGGGCTTATACCAAAGAATATATTGTAAAAGCTAAACAATGACATATTACCGAACATTCTTCAAATTTCTTGAAGTGTGTAGACGATATTAGACGTGTAGAAGTTTCTAGGAAAGTGGTTCATGCTTTATAAGCCCGTGTAGAAACTATTTGTGTAGTAGTGTTTTTATGTTATTTGGTTGTTTTGTGCATCATATAAATCAATTTTACAGTTTGTTACAAAGAAACCTAGACTACAGGTAGTGGTGCTGATGCAGAGTCTCTGGCTCAAACTGAAGTTAAGCAGCCGAGTCTTGGAACTAGTAATGTTGATTTGTCAATTCCTGCTGCTGCAACATCCTCCCCTCTTCATCGACTTTGGTTAAATACCAAAAGAAATGGGAAGAGAAATATGAATGGCTGTACTTTGATACATTCTTTGGAGAGGTGTTTTGTAAGTTGTGCCGAGAATTTTTGAAAAATCATTTAGAAGCATTACATAGAACAGGTGGTGTTTTCATAACAACTTTATATACTAATTTTTGAAAAGCAACTGGGAATACCGGGAAGCTCGACAAACATCCTAAATTCGAGAAACATGCTCATGCTCAAGCAATGCATAAGCTTCGTGAAGAGGGTCTTAAAAGATCAGTTCATACATTACTTGTTCAACAGTCGATTTAGGAATGTAGTCACAACAAGGAAGAAATGGGTATGTTTGGGAAAAGCATCTACTTCTTAGCAAAGAAAGAAATCCCAAATACTATGAAGTATGAACATTTGATTTCTCATATTATACTACAAGACGATTCTTTGAAGCAATCAGTGGAAAATCATAGTGATTGTTTGACACATGTAAACAAAGCTACAGCTTGCGATCTGTTGACCTGCATTGCCAAAGTTCTAGATGACTGTGACATTTTGGAATTGAATAACAAATATTACTCTATAATAGCTGATGAATCGTTAGATATCAACAATGTGAGCCAATCTTGATTTGCCATATGACTGACTGTGGTGAAGTAAAAGAAAAAATCTTTGACCATTACTGATCTAACAAGCACTGATTCCAAAAACATTATGAGTTCACTGGAAAGGGAGTTGATGAAAAAGAATCTGGATTACAAGAATATAATTTCTTGCACTTTCGATGTTGCCGCCAATTTTTCAGGAAAAATAAGTGGTGTGCATAAGCGACTTTCAGAGAAAGCAGAAAGGGAAATTCCTTATGTACATTGTAGGGCCCATCTTTTATCTTTAGTCTAAAACAGCACTAGAAATAAAATCGTGTCTGTGAAGACAGTTCTTCATGCCATAAAAGTCATATATTCACTATTCCAAAAGTCGACAAAGCGTGAACGCATGTTGCACAAGGTTCAGAGGTCATTGAAAAAAACTTGAACTAAAAATTCCATAATCAGTCAACGTGTGCTGGCTCAGTGATTACAAATGTGTTCATGTCCTTTGAATTGTTACTTCTCAATTATGATGGCTTGTGAGCACCTACACAAAGTTTTCTTGTTACCCTAGCAGTTTTGGATGAGGCTTTATAAGCAGCATCTAATCTCAGCAAAGTTTTGCAAAAAAAAAACCCTAAACCTGTTGTCAGTTCCTCAGCTTATGATATCAACGATAGCATATTTGAGATATATGGGAACTCAATGTGCCCATTTGAGTAAAGAAAACTCTATTGCTATAGTTGCCATAGATCTTAAAACGAAGGCTTCTTATGTGCAGTCGATTCTTGAAAATAAGCCAGAAAGTCAAACCTTCAAAAATGTCTGTTTTTTGTATGTTTGTTTTGAATTTCGCGCAAAGCTACACGAGGGCTATCTGCGCTAGCCGTCCCTGATTTAGCAGTGTAAGACTAGAGGGAAGGCAGCTAGTCATCATCACCACCCACCGCCAACACTTGGGCTACACTTTTACCAGCGAATAGTGGGATTGACCGTCACATTATAACGCCCCCACGGCTGAAAAGGCGAGCATGTTTGGTGGTACGCGGATTCGAACCTGCGACCCTCAGATTGCGAGTCGAGCACCCTAGCCACCTGTTCATGTTGGGCCCTCAAAAATGTTAAAAATGTTTTCACACTATGATTGAACAAATGGAGCACTGATTCAATGATCAAGTAGTCTCCCTCACCAACGTATGTGCTTCCTTCCAAATGATCCAGTCAATGTGCAGTTTGACATATGATGATGTGAAGAGAGGATGTAGCTTCTTTGATGAACTGGATGCTGGTGCCATGTATGCTGACTTGAACCCCTTCAAGTATGTTGCAAGGGAGCAGTAAGATCCACATTAAAATGTAGTGCATTACTTGTGGAAAGCAGACATCGGTTATGACTATCTTAAAAAATTAACTGAATGTCTGATGGTGGTGCTGGTTTTAACTGCTGGAGTTGGATGTTGTTGCAGCAGCATGAACCATATTTTAAATAAGCTGAGAAGCTAGATTGGACTGGACACGTTTCAAAGCTGCGCGAAGGTTAGCATAGAGGGGCCTAATGTACATTAGACACCCTTTTGTCAAAGGTTATCGATATATATGCATGGAAAACCAAAACACGTTCGTTTTCTCTAAGAGTAGCTACAGTGAACCATGTGAATGTATTATCGGTTTGTTTCTTTTTCTTTTGTTTAAACTCGCAAAAATTATATTTAAATATCATAACCAATAATAAAATACATCATTGTAAATTTGTGGAGTCCAAGTAATTTTAATTGAAATACAGTATTTTTTATTTTGTCGAAATTGAATTTTAATTCACTCCCCCCCCCCCCAGCTTCACATTCTCCCCCTCATCCTAATGGAAAGGTCTGGCTGGATTCAGTAACTGTCGAAATATGTAAAATTTAATTTTTGTCAAGAACTTATTTACTGTTATACACAATACAACGAATAAAAATAATAACTATATGAGTAGAGGAATAGCATAATAACATATTTAATCCAAAAGCCAAACTAGTGAAACATGTATATAAAAGGAGACAGTAAGATTGTATTTGAAATTATTACATGATATTTAGAGATGCTATCACGAAAAGTTCGTCCTTTACAGGATAGATATTTGTAAAAAGTATGCTACGCAAATAAGATAAAATACTATTGATTAATCGATCATCCTACGAACTTCGGTAACATTGTCCATAGTAGCATCATCCGCCTATAGTAATACAATCCTATGAAATATTTTGTCAAGAACTCATTATACACAATCCATTGAAATATAATTAATAAAAAATGTTAGTTTTTCTTATAAAATGTAGACATTGACGACATGTTGAGACACCCTATGGTGAGCTGATGACCCTATTGAACTATCCACATATATTTATTATTCTATTGGTTTCTAAACTCTTGATAACAAATAATGTTTACTCAGTTATTCATGGGCTTTCAGAGGAGTAATATTTATACATAATTGTGAAGCTTGATAAAAAGGGTAGTAATAGCTATGATCATAGAACTTGATAAGGGTTACATTAACACATATTATCATAGAGCTTGATAAGACTAATATTTATGCACTTGACAAAATACACACCTATTCGTCTAAATCAACTTAATTTATTATTTTTGCTCGGAAAATGTGGTAGAAATGTTATTTACGAATAGATTAAACATCTTATAGTTTAAACTAGATAAAAATAGACTACCAGAGGCTGCTATAAACTAAAATAATTATAAGAATTAATTTCAGTGATAATAAAAACAAGGGCAAGAAGCTCAAATTCACTTTTTATATAACTTTTCATTTTCTGCCCTAGTTCCAATTACCAGGGAAAGCATCACAAAGAAGGACTGTATTGTAAAATGAAGAGTGATTTGGCTTGCATGTACAACATCCATAATACAGATACATGTACATAACCTATTTACACTAATAGACAGGCGCGGACTGGCCTAACGAGACACTGGGAAAAATCCCGGTGGGCCCCCTCGGAAAAGTACGTAGTTTTGTTATTGTTATGACAAACTTGTACGCCCCTTCTAGCTTTTTTCCCGATGAAATTTCAGAGTCCCGTACGTCCCTGCTAATAGAAAGATCAGAGTTGAATATACGCAAAAAAGTTGCTTTTTTGTTGAAACAGATACTGGATGAGTTTACAAAAAAAACGGATTTAATTTATGAACTTTTAAATGACAAGAGAAATTATTGATAAATCTATAGAACTAAACTAAGTGCGGAATACCCCCCCCCCCGCCGGTGGCTCAGCAGTAAGTCTGACGCTAAAGGTCGGGTTTCGATACCCATGATGAGTAGAGCACAGATAACTGATTGTGTAGCTTTGTATTTAACAAAAAACAAACCAAGTACAGAATAAAATTCCAAGGGTTGTTACTTAAGAAGAAGTAGTTTTAGTGACTTGTTAATTCCATTAAAATTTCCTAAAATTAATATTGCGTAAGATATTATTTTACTACCACGATTCCATTTTCCTGAAATATATTGTGGTGTTTATCTGACGTATTGTTACATTTATTAAGATTTTATTTAATTTTTGTTTATGACATAAATTTGTGAGGGTGTCGTTTAAAAGTAAACGTCACGTATAGCCTATTAGGCTGAAATATATAGGGGTTACAATCAGAATCTTCAAAGAAGAAAGTTTTTAATTTCAATTGATTTAGGTCATCTGGTAACATAGATTATGTTAATGAGATCAAGGTTGTTACAGAAAAAGATACTTATGCAATAATAATGGGAGACTTTGATTTTAGCCATATTGATTTGGATTATGTGGAGTCAAATAGTGAAGGAGAAAAGTTTCTTGAAGTGATTGAAAATGATTTTCCATATCAAATGGCCAGAAAGTCAACAAGAGGGGAATTCATTCTAGATTTGTTGTTAAGCACTAATGAGGATTTTGTTAAAAGAGTTGAATTGAGAGAATATATAGGAAAGAGTGACTATTATATAATTACGTTGTTTTAAATTCAAGACATGCATGTTACTAAATGAAGAAAAGGATAATGAGGAAGATCACACCGAATTTGCTAATTATAGACATAAAAAGGAAAATCTGGAATAAATACTTTAAGTTTAAGAAGTTTAAATAAACTGAGTCATAAGAGAGAAGATTTTAAAATATATATAGAAAAGTTAAAGATTTAGTTAAAAGGAAATTAGGATATCAAAAAAGGGATTATAGTAAACAGCTGGTTGATTATGTTAAAACTAATAACAAGGATATTTTGAGCATATTAAGGATAAACAAAATGTTAAAGTGGAGGTTGAGTCCTTAAAGGATGCTGATGATAAGAGTTTTGTTGAATAAAATGTAATGACCGAGCGTTAAATATTCTTCATCATTTGCTTTTACAAAAGAGAAACTTTTCAAAGCCCCAGATCCTGAGTATCCTTAGGGAAATATTGGAATTTATCTGAATCATGTATATATTAATCCACTGGTGGCCAGCGAAAAGATTGAGGAATTATAAATAGATAAAGCACCAGAACCAACTAAAGTTTTCCAAGGGTTTTATAAGAGGTTAAAGATCATACAGATGTGCCTCTCTCTTTCATTTTTGGTAAGTCAGCAGACAGTGGGCAGGTGCCTGAGGATTGGAGAGTTGCTGATGGGCTAATGTTACTCCTAGGCTATCTAAACTAAATTAAGATCTGACTTTAAATGAGCTCTTAAATGAGACAAGGATAAAAATGTACAGGTAAAAGTAGAAGAAAGAAGACGCTTTATTAGCTTTAAAAAATCAAGTACTAGCTTGCTATGTAACCATCAGTTTCATTATGAAAAAGACGAACTAATAACCCAGGAAGGCTGGCTATCTTTCAAAAACTTCAGTAAAAACACCGAAAAAGTGCTAAATTTCTAAATACGGTAATAATAATTAAAAACTAAATTATTGGTAGATCGAAATAGAAAAAAAATTCTATACTACGGTATAGACCGTTATTTTGGTCTGGATATTTTTTCCTCTTTTTTTTCTATACCTCGCCTCTCTAACATTTTATAATTACAGATCCCCTACGACCGTTTTCTCCATATGTCATGTCATGCATTTAATAGTTTTATCACCGGCTGTGCGTCTGGTTACTTAACAACAGCTTCAACGTGTTCTGGTACTTCAATTTATCCGCTCCAAGGGCTGCGCCCTTTCTCAATGAGTTTGGCTAATATAGTTTTTCACTCAATTACGAATCATCGGTGGAGTTTCGAAAGGCACTGTAGCCCCGTCAAAAGCACTTATACTGCAACCCAGGCGATAGTGTGTTGCTGCCAAGTTCTAAACTTCTACATCTTCTCGAGCGTTTGGCAGAGAAATATACTACCGATGCGGGAGCAGTAAATGGAAATACTAACCTATTTATATAAGCAGTGAGAAGTTCGTGAACAAGGAGCAGGGAATAAACACAACATCCTGACAAGTGACACGAAGTCGCAATGGCACGTGTAGCCCAGGCTTGCGGAAAAATACCGGAAATTTCTCTGAGTGTATATACTTAAACACCAGGCCCCAGATGCGACTGAGTATATTATTAAGGGTTAAATAGGCGGGGTGCAGTCACCGACGAAACACTTGAACAATATTAGAAAGATATTTCTTTTGCCAGAACGTGGACAGTTTCACCTGATATTTTGTCTGCATATCATATTGTCGAAAACGGCATATACTATTTTTAGAGGCCATATACGTCTATGACCTTTTTAAGTTGAGAATTGTATTAGTAACTGGAATTATTTATTACCTTCTGGTAACGCTAGGCGTATTTTACTAGACCGAAACAGATTACTGAATGTGATGATTAAGACATAAATGGCTCAAATGGCAGCTTAAAGGGTTTTATTTTTAAATAACAAGAGAATTGAAAAGAAGAGAAACACTTTTCCATATAGCATATTATCTAATTGCAAATTATACCACCTACCACTACAACAAATATCTTAAGCTGTCGCTGATGTTGTGGGTTGCTGTAATGTTTTTAACTGAATCAAATATTCACATATACCAAAATTAATATTTCTGTTGATTCTCGGCTTCATTCTTTTGTAATTTAAAGTTACAAAAATTTGCTTGCAGTTCCCAATATTATATTTATTTACACTAAAGAAGAAAGGCGGAAGTGTTTGGTGTAAACATTTATTTATTTACTTATAAAAGAACGTTCATGAAAGCTGTTGCGTGAATAAAACTGTTCCTGAACCTTCTGAAATTCATTTTACTTTAAAGCTTTAAAAATGTTAGTAAAAGCAGCGAAGCTTTTGAAAAACTTATCGTTTTAGAAATTTTCGTAACTGTTATTTAAAAATATCAAAAGGTTAAAATCAAATAATGGAAACATTGCATGCATAAGATTCCTTCCCAAATTACCACTTGCTTTGAAAATGTATTTGAAATAATACTGAAAGTATCTATAAAGTTAGCGAATTAATAGCTTTTAACAATCTAACCTTTTCATACAGTCTTATGAAATCTAGCCGCTGAATGTTCTCTTAAAATTGACAACAGTGTTGAATTATTTGAAGTTACACCTATACATATATATATATAGAGAGAGATTTTTGAAACACGTTATACCTTAAAGAGGTCTGACTTTCCATTGAATAAGTAGGAATATTTTGTGTTGTCAATACATCTACGGAACATATAAATAAATATAACTAGCAAAAATTGTGTGATTATTTTAAATCATTTTTTTGAATCAGAGAAAGGTAATAATATACAGTTTTATCACATGTTTATGTATTTGTCGACAGAGGGCACTGAAATATAATTTCGTAATACTGTGTGCAATAACTGCTACACTAGCAAAATGTCTGATATCCTTTGCTTAACCTTTAACATTAAAAGTAAAACCAGTTACCGAACTATTTTAAACAGTTCTATTATTTGGTAAAAACTGCGTTAAAACAGTCTCCTTGCTTAATTTAACTTGTAGTAGCGAATAATTAGGTTTAGAAGTACAGTAAATGTTCAGTAAACTTTATACTTCATGATAAGTATCTCTTGTGAACACTGAATATTTTAAAAGTGAGTAAACATGTCAGTTGTAAAGGAGTATTTCATGTAATAAGCTACAAATAATAATAAAACTAGGAAATTCGAAATTTCGGTCCCTGGCACTTCACTAGACAGACAAAATTTGGCTTGACAGTATATGTCAAATATTTTTTAGGTAGTTACACTAGTACCACGCACGACCAACTAAACATAATTTTACAATCACTAAAACAGAGCTGTTCATTAGATCTAATTTACCATGCTTATAAGTTCAACTTTTCAGCTTGTCTGTCATTACGTTTCAAGGCCTGCTGGTAGTATGTTTCTATGGTACTCAAGTGTAAGAATACAGAAATTTCCGAGAACTGGTGCGTAAATCTTGACGTTATTAATACTTTATAATAACACTTCAGATTTAGATAAGTTTCATGATACAACAGCGTAGGTATGATATTGTCCTTTTATTGTTTTAGACTAATTAAAGGCCCGGATGGCAATCACTTGGCAATCATCATAATAATACAGATATTTTACAAGGAATGTGATGTGCCAATATAACACCGTTTGAAGTAGAAAGATCAACGAATACGTGCTTGAATGTTTAATAAATACGCCTAAACCGCCCACAGTGACAACCTTATCTTAAGTGTTTCCTTAAATGTTCACCAGTAAATATTGGTAAAAGCAAGACATTGCTTGAGATTGTTTCATTTTTGAATCTAGCGTGAAGTTGTGAGAACATCAACTTTACCACGACCCTTATAGTCCAGTAGTTGTGTTGTATATTGTTTCAATGTAACTGTTTGTATACGTGTGAAAGAAGTAGGTCACGTGTAGTTAAACATGTCTATGTTTATTATTCATCAACCATGGGAACACTTTTAACACTGAGTATATATATACATGAGAAGAATCCCTTATCAAAATTTGAAAATAATAATCAAAACGTCTTTACATTCGTGTGTTGTATTGAAACATGTGACTACGAAGAGAGGATGAGTAGGAAATCTAAAAAAAAAATCTTAATTTTATCAAAACTAGAGGCGTTGCTAGGTGCTTAAATGATTCGGGGCTCGTGCACATGGGCGCTGGAATTTTCGGCATTTTAGTATGATATCGATCATGCTTTTCTATTCTGGTATTTCAAGACACCAAGTGGGCATTCGGGGCACTGTCAAACAGCCCCCGCGTGCCAGCACCTAGCAATCCCCTCTGGTCAAAACTAAAAGAAATGTAATCAAAATATCATAATAAATGATTGATGTTGTAAATAAATAAGTAATTTTGTGTTATTAATTCTTATTCGAATAATTCTTTTTTGTTTTTGTTTTGTTGTTAAGCGCAAAGCTTCACAATGGGCTATCTGTACTCCGCCTACCACTGGTATCGAGCCCAGATGTTTAGCTTTATAAGTCCTCATACTTACTGCTAAGCCACTGGAAATCATTTTGATTTGTAAGTGACTTAAAAATAAATTTGATTATAAATGCACTTCGCTTACTTAATATAGTTCACACCGAAATAGTTGTTGCTCATGTAATTTATAATATAAATAGGCCAAATAGCACTTAGATCACTAATTAATATATATGTAGTATCCTAGCCGGTCTGATGAGCTCTGGTATTGGCCAAAGGCCTCTTTGATACTGGATATGGCAGATATAGTATGGTTGAGATATTATTACATATTCTTCTTTGCTTCACTTATAAATTTTTACAATTTCTAGCTTAGATGACACTTATGATGAGAACGCATGCTACTCAACTAAGACCTTCGTCTATCTATTGCGTGGCGGGAAAAGGGGCATAGCGTACTTGTGAAAAGCTAGATAAATATAAGTGTCACAACAACAAAATTAAGAATAAACTGCAATTGTCGTAAGCATCTATAAAAATAAAAAGTGTAATATTAATGTTATTGTTTTAAATAGCGATTTTTTTTAATAACGTGTATTTGTTGAGTAGAGTTACATTCTACACTGCTGAGGTAGTGAAAACTAATACTCATAGTCGTAATTTTTCTAATAGTAATATTCTCAGAATTTATATCTAGATTACAATTATGTGTGTGATTTAAATTATTTCTCCCAAAATCTATTAATATAAAAATGAGCCCACCTCCAGTGGCACAGCGGTATATCTGCGGACTTACAATGCTAGAAACCGGGTTTCGCGTACCCGTCGTGGGCAGAGCACAGATATCCCTTTGTGTAGCTTTGCGCTTAACTTCAAACAAACAAACAATATAAAATGAATGGAGATTCTGTATTTCATTGTATCTATTGCAGATATATAAATCAATACATTACTACAGGTTGCTAAATTACTAAACTGCTAGTTCATACACACATTGGTATTCATTTCAGTGTAACGTGAGGTGCTGAAAATTGCCAGAACGTATACAATATTGCTCATTCTCTCTCTACTCACTTTAGCATAAAACATTCTGTTTTTTACTACATGGCCCGGCATTGCCAGGTGGTTAGAGAGCTCGACTCGCAATCTGCGGGTCGTGGGTTCGAATTCCCGTCACACCAAACATGCTCGCCCTTTCAACCGTGGGAGCGTTATAAAGTGACGGTCAATCCCACTATTCGTTAGTAGAAGAGTAGCCCAAGAGTTGACGGTGGGTGGTGATGACTAGCTGCCTTCCTTCTAGTCTTACACTGCTAAATCAGGGACGGCTAGCGAAGATAGCCCTCGTGTAGCTTTGCGCGAAATTCAAAATAAACAAACAAACCTTTACTACAGTACAAACGATGTAAATATAATTAATCAGTAGGAGGTTTCAATGAGATTATAAGTGAATTAGATTGTTTATGTAGATATGTTAAGGGTATTGAGAATGTTGAGGTGAACTTAGGAAATCAAATAACGAAAAAAAAAAGATGTATCTGCCTGTAATTATGAAAGATATAGTGTGGCATAGTTTTGTTAAAATTAAGAGATTTTCACTATACAACTCAACCTAAACGTACATGTCCGGCAAATGCTGAAGATTAATGAAAATTTAATCAAAACAGAATTGCCCATAGCTATGCAAAAGCTTCAAGTTTTAAAAACAATGCTATGATGTCTTGATTCCAATTTTGAATTCACTTCCACCTGAAACTGCCTACTTTAAACATTTGTCAGTAAAAACTCTTAATGATTATGCATTTAGCATAGAATATTTTGTAGAAGTAATTTAGATATGATGAAGTATCTGGTAAAAATCTAACAATTACATTATGTACATAATTTGGACTCCTACTCTGAAGACACTACTATCTACAGAGATGTTCTTTCAGAGGTTTTCAAGAACCATCAGTCAAATTATGACATAGAAGGACTAGTATATCAGTGGTTTATGACAAATGAGTATTTTATTCAATTTGATCTATTATTTAATATTGTTACGTTTCTAGTTGTTTGTTAATTTCCCTGTATAAATTCTTCCCGAGGAACTTCAACGATACAAGTCCTTTCTTAAATAAAACTAGTTTATTTTTTCTCAATACAACTTTGCAATACACTTAATTTCCACAGTCAATTTAACTTAAACACACGCTATAATTCAGTAAAGTGCGTGAATCGTTGTTACGGTCACTACCGCTCACTTGACTCGATTATCTGTCTCTATATCTCCCTATCTGCAATTATTTGCCGAACTTATATATACAAAAATAGAGGGCGTCTGGCAAACACTGAGCCTTCGTGATCCTTATAGAAACTCATCACGTGTTACCAGCGTCACGTGACTTCTGCTGTCGTGACAATATTATATAACTAAAATGTAAAAACGTTGATGTATAAAAATTATGTGTTTTTTGAAGATTCTACAATATGATCTGTATATAGAGAAGGAAATTATTGTTTTATGCAATACTTATGTATAAACTCGTCTTCAAAGTCTATTGGATCTATTGTTATATTCCTTCCATGGTTCTAAATTCAACTCATCCCCTGCTGTAAAACAACAGTCTTTTTCAGCTAATATATATTCACAGTCTTACATTCACAATTATCTGCAAGTCCAGGAACTTCATACTCACTAGCTTCCAGAAAAGTTAACCCACAAATTCTACCAATATTCTATTATTTTGATCCAATGATAATGAAGAAAAATTGTATATCAAATAGAACCTCTCAAAAATTGACAGAAGCCAGCTACTGGATGGTTTTTATGAAGAAATAACAGGACCAAACTTTGTAGGTATGAAGTATTTACAAATATATTTTTTCTAAATCCAGTTTTTAAATACATAGATTTGTGCTTTGTATGGTATTTTATGTGCAGAAAAAATTAATTAAACTGAGTTCAGTATTATAATTTATTTTCTTAACTACTATATAATTGCTTTATTCAGTTGCTATTAATATTTTTGAAGTTAGAATTTCCACATATTTTTGTAGAGAGTTATGTGCTATTTTAGCTTATATTTTTTTATTCTATTGTAATTTATATTTCTCTTAATTTAGTTTCCTGACAAACTTTGAGTGCAATGCTATTCACAGTAATGTTGTTAAATACTGTACTTTGCACAAGACCTGGAAATACTGGAAGCTAAGGTAATTACATTGGTATTTTATCTATGTAAGTATGATAAAGGTAACACCTGTAGATTTAGAAATTGTCAAAAAAATTAAGTTATAAAGTTATTTTAGTGAAATTAAAAACTTTTAATATCAGACATGTTTCTAAATATTTGGAAATGAGTTCTTATAATTACCTAAATATCTTACTTTTATTACATACTGTGAATGTCAGTCTTTCTACACTTTTTATAACATTTCATCAACACGATCTCAAAGAACAATACTTCTAAACTTTGCTGATGTCAGCCATAGTTGGTCATTGTATAATATTTATGCCACTGATTACTAAATAGGGAGTAGCTGTGGCAAAATCGGTAAAGTAGTGTGAGTATATGTAATTCAGTATAAATTAAATTGCTAGTGGTTGATTCAGTCTGATTCATGTTGGGAAAATTATTTTTATATTGGCTTTTAAAGGTTTTATAATAAAGCACAATAGCTCTGGTGGAGGACAAGTTTAGGAACACTAGGAAAAGCCTAAACTAGATTATTGAGTATGTAGTATCAAAAAAGAAGATAAAAGTAGAGAGTATTTGAGATAATAAAAATTACAAAAACATATGTTTGGGATATTAAATTTTTTCCAACACATTGTTGATAAGCAAATAATAATGAATCTATTAAACAATTCTTATCAGGAATGAAATCTCAGAAGAGACTAGGTCCCTCAAGGCAAGATGCAAAAGCAATCAGAGAAAGAATAGACTGGACATTTCCTGATAGACAAGAGATATTATTGTTCAAGAGAAATTGATATCAAACTAAGAAATAGAGTTTTTATTTAGTGAAGATGACATAAAGACAGTTATATGAAGATTATGTTCACAGTATGTCATATCTCTGCTGCACATCATAAGTGACAGGCCCCTATTTAGTCATGTTTGATGCTCCAAGTAATGCTACTAGTTTGATATCCATGATTTAAAGAATATAGAAAATGTATGCACTTATTAATTCTTGTTAGACTTGTAAAATATCAAGGTGCACTTCTCATATAACACCCTGACTGGAATCATATTATATATATGTATATTGTTTTTCCCCTAGATGGTATTGGAGCTGACAAACCTCAACCATAGAGATCTAGTAAAGGAGTTCATCAGCAGTTTAGAAAAATATGCACCTATAAAAATCAGATGGCCTCATACAAAGAGCTTCCCATTTAGAGAGAATGTCATCTGAAATTTAATTTGTTTTGCAGATATGAAAAATGCCTTGCTCTTCTTCTATGCAACTTGAAAGAATCTCTTTCCAGACTTCTTTTCTAAGGAAGAAACAAAATCACAAACACATATAAAACATCCATTTATTATTAGTGATAGATCAGATCATTTTCATCTGAAACTTCATATTTTTTCATGGCCAGAAACCAGGACAGTTGTATGAGTGTGTAAGAACCTTTCACATGCTTTGTTTATTCTTATGTGTGCATTTTACATCTTTAATTTAAAGTATCCAAAATTGATGGAGGAATAAAGACACAAAAGTTCTTGGAATTGTTGTTAAGATAAATACATCCTAATGAAATATTACAGAAAAGTTTTCCTAATATATATTTTTTACCTTTCTAATTAATAAGTTTTTGAATATAGAAAACATTATATCTGACATCCATATCAATTTCGGAAGAAATCCAACGACATGGTGGATTCATGGATTTCCTGTTTATTAAAGCACGTGTATTTTTTTCTTTGGAAAAATTATATAGAAGTTTTATATGAAAGTCAGTTTTGTTTGTCATTTGTCATCTTTGATGTACTTCAACTGATATATGTTTCTTATGAAACAAGTTTAAAAACATTGTTTGTAAATTTAAAGTAGACAAACCCAATTAATTTTTTTTTATTTTAAAAACATTTAAGCTTAGTTTCATATATCCAGTTTCTTATTGGTGTTAGAAATTCCTATACAACATTTCATCTCATAAGAGAGAAATTTTCAAGTATACAGTTCAGAATTCAAAGAAAACAGAAATTTGCATTACTTCTGAATTCTGAACTTTGCACTTGGGATTGTCTTTTTTTATAAGATAAAATTTTATGCCTGAATCTCCAACAATCATAAGAAGTTGAATTTAAGAATAGTGATAATATTAATTTGTGAGTCTCTCCTGAAAAGAATAAAGTGTATGAAACAAATTTAATCTTTGGTTTTAATTTCTGTTTGAAATGCATAATAATAATAACATATATATGTAGTCAGTGAGACAAGAAAAGTCTGATGGACACTGCATGGTAACAATATGACTCCCGGGTAGTTGTTTCATGAAAAGAAGCCATACTTCATAAATAAAATTCATTTTCTAATTTTTTTTCCATTGTCAGTGTATTTGATAAGCATGGTGAATCTCTTTTATTCTTAATGTACCATTATCTGCACAGCTGTTGATTTTAAACTAAAACTGATTATTGCATGACCATGTGGAAAATATCCCATGAGTTTCTGCAGAGTGTTCAAGCTCCAAAACATGTAAATGTTAAAGAATCTAAATTATCCTGCAATAGAATTAGATTGTTTTTTCCAAACCAAACATCCTTTCTAATTCAAGGTATTTGCATCAGAGACTTCTGCATTGACTGTTTAAATATGAGTATTTTTCAATGACTTCATTAAATGTATCCTCTGAATTTGATGAAAAGCTGGAATGATTGTATGACTAATTGAATACAAATTGTTGAAGTACCTTTTTTCTGTAGACTGTAGAGCAGAGATTGGTCATGCAATTAATAATAAATTTGTAATTCTCTGTGACGGGCTATTTAAATTTTTGTGAAATGAACTTTTTTTGCTATTGTTTTCTATTTAATAAACTGATAAAGAAGTTTTTGGAATAAATACCATGGAAAATCTTCTGTCAACTGAAAGCAAAGTACCAAATTGTTTCATAATGTTATGTAAGTCATTTTTCAACAATATATTATCCTGTCAATCTGTTCCATGTGAAGTAAAAACTTAACTAGAGTCTTTAACTTACTTCGTGTTTAGCTTACTTTTTCATAACATCTTTACAGGCTTTACCCTTTCTTATAATCTGGCTCTTTTTTTATATACATATATTTATATAGCTGACCCCTTTATTCTCACTTGGTTGTTTTTGCACATGTGAAATGTTTTTATCAGATTACATTCTTCAAAGGATAAATACAACATAATCCTGAGAGATCAAGTAACATGATTTATATAAAATGCTATTAACTCACTGATTTAAACCTAGGGTTATAAACTAATAAATTAAGGTCATTATGAAAAGCATTAGCTACAGTTTCGGCTGTAGCTATTGCTTTCTATAATGGCGTGATCTAAAAATATAGAAAATGTTAGTTATGACGCATATGTTAATTTAAACATGAAGAAAATAATAAGCTAAAATATATTCTTCTGTGCTGATTTTTATAGCACTCTTTACATTGTCAAATTGTCTCTGCTTCTTATTAACAGTCCCCCGATGAGTCAGAGGTAAGTTTAGGACTTCCAGTGCTAAAATCCGGGACTCGATTTCCCTCAATGGATAGAGCGCAAATAGCCAATTATGTAGCTTTGCGATAACAAAATGATAACGTCGGTACTAACGTTATTAGTTGCTTAATAACATAATTAATTTGGATAACATTTTATCACGTTTTGTGATGACTTAGGATAACACAATGACTTCAAAATATTACAAGTATAGAATAAGGATGATTTAGGGACGGAAATCCCAAAAAGTACAGAGACATGGTAGGGATGAACACACAAAACCATACAAAAGTCTCTATGTAAGTAGTCAAATCTTTCCAAAAACTATCATCGGCAACTAAATGTTGAATTCCTCTCATTGGCATGAATTCAAGTTGGAATAAAAGCATTTAATCTGAATAATGCTATAATGTCCTACAATGGCTTGTTCCCGTAAGCTTGTAAAATTGTCTCAGTGGCTACTCATATCGGGATCTTTGCATGGTTTTGTGTATTCATCCCTACGTTGTACGTTTCTGTACATTTCGGCATTACCATCCCAATATTATCCTTATTTTTCAATTTTTTTTATTTGTTTTCCCTCTTATCTTAAACAATACCAATGAATATTTTATAATGAATGGTAGTCGCTATGAAAGCAGCAGTTTTAGCCTGGCGTGATGAGTTGTCTTGATGGACATCATATGTTGAAGTTAGTGAAACGCTACACTACTTCTTCACTCCACAGGTTAAAATGCAACATTTTTGTGTGTAAATCATTGAAACAACTTCAAGTATTGGTGAGCTAGGTCTTCTGACGTCAGAATCAGAATAATCAGCAGAACATTTGGCTGTAACGTTACTCGCCGGTTCTCTACTTTAGCGATGATTTTTGGCTAAACTGACGGTCTTAATAGTTTTTGAAAACCTAAGTCCCTTAGATTGTTGTAAGAGAGATTTCAGACAATGATGAGCAATACATAATATGCGACGACCATTTTTCCCGTCCCATCCCTACATACTAAGCACTGCCGTGCTTAAGAAGAAGTATCGATGCGATGATGCATAACAACATATACAAGGTGTATTATAGTGTGGTGTGTACATTATTAAAAGACCTATATGCATTCTATAAGTAAAAGGACCATTGTATCTAAATCACGGCAAAAATTTAGACAGTATGTGCGTCAAAAACAAGCTAAATATCCAGTAAAGCAAATTTCTTTAGGTTCATAAATTTTAAACGTAAAAAATGAATTGTACATGATGATTTATACTTTCTTACAGACTGAAAAAATTGTTTGACTATGTAGCCCGTTTGACCACAACCAAGACTACCTTTGGGATCTTTAAACTATACTGTCTTACTGTGAAGCAACCAGGTTATAGCGAGTGTGTGCTAAACAGGATTGTAACCGGCGAGAAAATAACTTGTCGAAACCAGTTTAGTATAGCACATATGAAATTAACCTATGAGCTATTATATTATCTTAGGCCAATTTGCTTCTTTCAGAAATTCCTATTGTAAATATCGTTTTATTAGATGTCTTCGTTTACGTATAGCAAACACGAAATAGAACTGTTGAAACCTTTCAAAATCAGCTGGAGATAAGTTGTTTATAAAACTACATATTTCGCCAATCTACTGATCTATATATTTCTGTCACTTTCGAACATTACAGAAAGATAAATTAAAAATATGCAGGAAAAGTATACTTACTGTCGTATATATCTCTAAGTTAAATTAGTAAGGATTAATCTCAAGCGCAATGCCTATTTTTGCCATGTAACAGTGTATTGATGTAAAGAAAGAGAAGAACCAGGTGATATTCTTCGTTACGTTTTGAGAACTACTTAATCAAACCACACATTTGAGTTAGCGCAATGCTAGACAGCCTCAGTCTTCATTTTCGTAATAGCAAAGGAAATTTATGAATAACTACACAACCGCTGTGAATGATCAACTATGATAAGCACACACACACACTTATACATAACACATAATTTAGAAGGGAAACACAAGCATAATCGTGTGTAGTATTACTCGGTACAGGCTATACACAGTCTATGTACTAGACATGAAATGAAACATGAGTGGACTGAACAATTCGGATCGCTCTTGGGGTATACTGTGACACTCCTGTTTAATAATTGTATCATAACCTCCTATTATATCTCAACTAAACAACGAGATGTTATTTTCTAAACTGCAAAGCCCTTTGTGATTTTTTAAGATAAGTAAAAACATAGAATTACCAGTCGTTAATCTTCGATAGCTAGTGGGCGTGTAGTAATCTTGTTCGTGGTGACATGTGGAAGAAACTTAGGTCAACATGACGTCATGTTTGTAGACCGAAAGCTCATTTGTAATGGCAACGTGTGCTAATAATATTCTGTCATCCTATAAATATAAACTACTCACTTAGCCTTGAAAACAAAATTAAAATCTTTAATAATATACTATCTTAGTAGATTAACACCCAGTCCTAATATTCTTTTTTGCATTAATGAAGTAATAAATGAAGAAAAATTAACAATGTATTCAGAAATTTCAGATGAGTTTGTCATGTTACTTTCAAAATTGTTTGTTTTTGTTTGTTTGTTTTTTGAATTTCGCGCAAAGCTACACGAGGGCTATCTGCGCTAGCCGTCCCTAATTTAGCAGTGTAAGACTAGAGGGAAGGCAGCTAGTCATCCCCACCAACCGCCAACTCTTGGGCTACTCTTTTACCAACGAATAGTGGGATTGACCGTCACATTATAGCGCCCCCACGGCTGAAAGGGCGAGCATGTTTAGTGTGACGGAATTTCGAACCAGCGACCCTCAGATTGCGAGTTGAGCGCCCTATCCACCTGGCCATGCCGGGCCTGCTTTCAAAATTACTGTGACAGTGTAGTTTAAGCTTATTGATTCAAGAATATATGAAAGTAATAACTTATTGAAATTTTCACAGCTATATATTTAAGGAGATTCTTGAAGAAACTGGTAGTTAAATTGGAAGGGAATGAAAACGCATGCTGTTGATGTACTTGCTTTTTGTGTTTTCTCTTTTAAATGTAAGATCACGCAGAATTTTCTGCAATTAATCATATGTTTGAATGGTGTTACTTTCCATATGTCGTTTAGTAACTGTCAGAAATTATGCACCAAGTGATGTACTTTCTTGAAAACCTTGATCCTACGGGAAAAAATGCTTCGGTTTAGAAACAAGAAAAAGTAATTACAGATATTTCTGTATCTTCATATAGTAGACAAATAGAAAACTGAAAAATGACCTACTTTTCAAATGATATACGTTGCACCAAAAAATCCTAAAATAAAATAAATTGATTAAGAAGGGTTATCCTATGTTAACAGGAAAAAACAAAATCGAGTGACACATATATATCTAGAATAGGAAAAACTTAAAAAACAACAACACTAGTGTGGCATTTTCCTGCTGATGGATTTTCCGCAGAGTAGTCAGTTAGGGCTTACTAACTGGAGGTTCGAAGGATACCGAGTTATGGAGTATGTATCTGTTTATATCTTCGTCAGAAAAAAAATAGAACCACGGTAGGTGCACAAGAAAGATCTTATATAACAAATAACACAGCAAACAAGGGAAAGTGTGTCTGTTATGGTTGTGTAAGATTGGAAGAGATTTTTTGTTTGTTCATAGTTAAGCACAAAGCTACACAAAGGACTCTGCCCATCGCGGTTATCGAAACCCGATATTTAGAATTATAAGCCTTCAGACTTATAATAACAACTTACTTAAGCCAAATTTGCACATCTGTACGAGACCACTGTCCACTCGTGTTCGAATGCTGGGGTGAGTGATACTCCAGGCCATTACAAAATTGGCTGACAGAAAAGATACTTTTTTATTCCTGGATGTCACATGCTGTTTTCCTTGCAAGAAACTCAATTAATTGTGAAATAGGGAAGAGGTCCCAAACAGAATTTAACAGAAGCAAAGTTAAGGTTTGTTTGCTTGAGCAACTCCCCACTTCCAAACTGAACTGTAAAAATATACGGACATTTTGAAAAAAATACATATTAACTAAGGTTGTTGAAAACACACGGTAACAACCTGTGCCACATTTCCTTCCCCCTTTATCTCCAGGTTGATTTGATTCCAACAAAAAACTCAAAATTTAATTCCACATCACTCAATAAATTACATAACATGTCCTTTTACCAGTAAAACCAGATGCTCAACAATACTAAGCATATAGAAACAGTTACATATCACATCTACTCCCTTTAGGAGGGCATAGTCTGACACACTACACAGCACAATATAAAAACACAGGAATGAATAATTGTCTGTTTGTAATTAAACACAAGGCTACGCAATGGACTATCTGTTTCTAGTATTTTAAGTCCGCAGACATACCGCTGTGCCACTGGGGGGCATACAGGAATGAAGAAAACACCTTTTAACAAAGAAGTCTTTACATATAAAACTGCTATTTAATAAAGAAGCAAAGTGATAATGAAAACCTCACATAATACAAAACATTTTAACTACTAAAAGCATACTTTATACATTAAAAAACTTTTAACAAAGAAATACATAAAAACCTTAAACAAAGAAAGTTAGATATGTGACAAAAATAAGCCTCTTAATAATGAAAGTTAAAAATTAAATAAAAATCCTTTAAATATATTGTTCAAAACAACTTTTCCACCCGAGATACCTATCTAAAACAGCTAAAACATCAAAGAAGAAATACATTTAAAAACAAAATATCGTGGCACCAAAAAGTCCAACCTTACAACATACATAAAACTTCATAGATGTTAAAAAAGTGTGAGCAACCTACCAAAGTTTAAATTGAAACCAAACCCTTTTTAAAATTCAAGAAGCCATACAAAGTCAAATACCCAACTCTCTCATAACAAAGGTCAAAATTAACATATGAAAATACCCTGGAAGCCTACGACCTTTTCTCTACTACTGTGTCGTTATTGAACCAACAAAGCCTGGGTTTAGTAGGAAAGAAGTGGGCTGGAGTGAGACTGCAAAGTTTGGTACCCATACGAGTGGCCATGATAAATAAAACACTGCTCAGATACTAAACTTTTTTCCGAGTATAAAAGCTTACTATCACCAACCTCTTGCCTACCTCTCTACTTCCTTCAGCCACAAGTTAACTATGGAGAAGAATAGCTATCTTCCCATGAAAATCTTACTCCTCACCTCCAGTATTCCTGCACAGTATGCATTTCTATGCACTTTAACTGGCTTTGCGCTGTAAGTATGTTAAGATATCATTCATACAGCTGGGTAATTGGGAATATTTTCAGCTGCATGATTGAAAAAAATCATCATAATCAAATTAAACATTGAGTACACCAAGTTTACATCTGTTATATCAGTTACACCGTTTATGAATTTTACTTTCCACAAATAATTTCACCTTGTTCACTCAAATTTCAGTCTGAACAACTCAAATGATATTGGCCAACACTCACTGAATACAGATCAAACTGTGTTTTTCTGCAGGCATGATACGAGCCCATATGTTACTCTTATCTAGTTCCAACAAATCCATTATCTGTCAAATATTTCAATGTGAAAACTAAAACATTTGCAAAAGCATAAATAAAAACAACAGCTTACTATTTATTAAAATAATACTTCACAGGCCATTGTCTACAATTAACTTCAAAAACTCTACATAGCAGTTACATCAAATACCTGTATTCTCATTAAAAGGTTTCCCTCTGGTCATGTTTATATTGATTGACGTATGAGTGACGTAATGTAAAGTATCACAAATATATGCCACACTTGCTCACATATAACCACAAACATATACTTACATATCATCACATATGCCAGTAGCTTTGACAGATTACCCAGAACCTGTACACCATTACCACAGTAACTGACTGGAACTACTCTCATTAACTGTTGTTATGTACTACAATTTATCCCGGGCGAGTCTCCAAATTATTACGTAACGTATTATAATTTCTAATAGCCTAAAACTGAGTTAAATGATAATTTAGATTTAGGAAATAAATAAATGTCGATATGTATCCAATTTATGGAACTTGCCAACAACATTGATACACACAGTTTTTAATACAAATATATTTTAATATTCAAACAGTAACACAATTTACAATAACAGTTATTACAAATAATGATCTATGAACAAAAGTCTTACAAACTTACAACCAATATTTTGTCCTCTATCTGGTCTGAAACTTCCTTGATATTTTATCGAGGGTTCACGATGAGCGAATTCATTTTGAGTGGATGTAGATACAATTCACTTAAATGGGAGCTAGCTAGTTCTGTTATTTGCCAGCCACGTACGCCGAGTTGTCCACCGATAAAGTTATATAATGTTTTCGTAAAAGCACTAATGTTCGATGTGAATTCACTAAAGTTAAATAGTTTGTAATGTTCGAAATCTATAAACGTTCCTGGTCAAATATCTTAAATTCCTGATTAATAAGCGGTATAACATTCACAGTTATAGCTTCCGAGGTTTATAGCACACCAACTACGGCAAACCAATAATATATACTGTGTTTTGGCGCATCACGTTGGTTATATTTATAAGCATGAGAAGAGTTTCTCGAAATTTCAGCTTGTGTAACAGTATAAATGATACACCAGTGTTACGTACACACATATATTGTTGATTCTTACACTCGATAAGTTTCTACAATTTTAGTGAATAGGCGGGAATTTCGCAATACAGATTTAACAGTATAAGTTGTGTACATTTCTACATATAAATTTAACTTAAACAAACGTTGGTATTAAAATAGATATAGGATAGTAAATTCGTCACACTGTATATTTGTAGTTACGGATCTTTAATGTGCTACCTCTAGGAGTGGTGAAACTCAAAATACTTTACAGTTCTTATGAAATAAATAACTACTGACAAAACTTAGCTGAACTAGACTATTCAGCCAAAATTTCTTTCAACAGAATTAAATCTTATTCCATTGACACTATATATATCAGTACTTACAGTTGTCCACAGTGAATGTGCATTCCCTGTCTAGAATGGCCACTAGCCATGGACTGTTGGGACACTTTACATAAATTGATCCACTTATGTTAGTTGGAATCACAGAATAATAAATATAGGTAACCTCAGTGAAATAAGACCTATTCTACCAAAACATCACTCAATCCACCTTCCACATGAGTAGAGAACACAACCCCCTCACTACACATGGAGGAATCATACACAGTTAAGTGTACATGTGACAGTTTCCTTCAGGATAACTGTTACTACTTGGATAGAGGTGACGCACAACTACAATAAAACGTTGAAATGGCATTTTACAAGGAAAATCACTCCACATCCTGGAAAGCAAGGATTAAAAACCCTTTCCTTCAGTAATCGTTCAACTACATGACCATCCTAGCTGACTAGTTAACTCGACCAAGTGATCATAAGGTTGTCGTCGGCATCTCAGTTTATCACTGCAGCTGTAAAGTTGTTCTTCTTTACCAACCACTGGGTCAAGTCAGTCTCAGTGACATTTATATTTGGCACCACTAGAAGAGAGGTCTACCTTGCCTTCACCCTGGGCTCCCATAGTTTCAGCATAGGTCTTTCCCTTGTAGACTCATGATTCATCTGTAATACCTCACGGATTGTTGTCGCTTGTGAGGGCTTGCCATCCCATCTGATGACAGGTCAGCTCACCTTTTCACCAGCCAATTGCACCATACCTCTAATTCCCAGATTGGCAACAAACCATCTCTCTTCATGGAGAGGTTTTTCTGCCACTACGTTAATTTTCAGCGGAGTCTTCTGATAATGCTCACATTCTCATCTGCTGATAACATAGCTCATGTTGGTGGACAAGCTCAATCCTTGAGTAGCACACTTCAGTCGTTTAGGCTTCTACCAGGTCTAAGCTCAGTCTCAAGGAAAGAACTTTATCAGGTGCTACAGATAGTCCCCATTTCAAATCATACAACTGTCTTCTTTTAAATTCAGTTATCCCCACATATGTTCAGACTAATGTACTTTACTGGAATGTTCACAAGTCTGGTTGTTTGCCCTCTCAGCGATTGAATAAACCTCTTCAATAACAATGGTCTTTGATCAAGGACCAAAATTTCATCTTCCTTCCTACTCTGTGGTATTTTCCAGTTCACAAATTTTCACCTAGAGTAGTTAGTTAGGGCCCACTAACGGAAAGCTCGAAGTATAACCAGTTATGGGGTATGTGTTTGTTTATCTGCCTGATATCTAACTACATTTGTCATGAAGGGATAGTCAAATCATAGAAGGTGCATAAGAACAATCTTTATTAACAAATTTGACACAATCACAGATAAAACAGCTGTGACTCTGTTAGGCTGGTAGAAGAAAGAAAAGAAGTGAAACCTTAGTAAGCTCTCTCTCTCATTAGTCCAGGATGTGTCCTCCCCCGTTAATCTGAAACCAGGTAATATTAAGTTAAACCCAATGTTAAGTTAATATAAAACAATGTCTCACATTATGAGTTAAGATAGAAGTTCTCAATTATAAACTCTAAAACAGAACTAAATCTATAATAAAGTAAAAGCTCACAAAGTTGTAAAGAAAAGTTTAGTAAAAAAATCCTACGAAAATCTTAGTTCCATTAGATTGTATATTCAACATAAAAAGTAAAGTTAAAGTTAACAGTACAAGTCTAAGGTTAAAGGTTTTGAAAAATATCTGAAAAATCTGTTAAAGAAAAGACAACCTCACTGTTAATACAAAAAATACAATAACAACTTAAGTCAGATTTGCATACTAAATGCTATTTTGTATGTCACCTCCATCCACTTGTACTTGACTACTGGGGTGGATGAAAGCTTGGGCTATTGTGCGATTCACTGACAGAAAACACATCTTTCTATTCCTGGATCTTTCCTGCAAGAAACTCTATTAACTCTAAAGAAGCAAAGTTAAGATGTATTTACTTGAATGACTTTCTGTATCCAAAGAGAACTAAAAGAACAAATAGAAATATTGACGTATTATCTAAGGAAGTATAAAATATATAGTACCATCTTGTATCACGTAATCTAAATCTTTTTTCAAGCAGTCTTAAATTAAATTGCTTACCTCATGTGTTCTGTATGAAAAAAATATGTATTACTGAAAAATATATATAGTACTTTAACAATGAATCAGACTATTCTAAATCCATTATTATTGCATAATTATTTTTAACACTGGAAGGCCTGAAACTAAAATACATGGAAAGTTAAATCGTTGTTTTGAACAGACACTATAAGCTGCAAAACACGTGACCATTTAAGTGTTTTCGTCATTCAAAATATATTTTGCCTAAATTATTACAAAACCATTTCATTTTTTTCTATTCTAAACAGAATAATGATACTTTGAAAATATTTCTACTCGATGAGCAGTTTTCAATCTGTAGCTCAGGGATAACTGGTTGTCTGTGAAAAGGTTGCATAATTATAGAAGAGAACCAACAGCATATTGTAAATATCCCAATGTGGTACGCCGAGATATATAAATCAGATGTTTCACAAACAAAAATGTTTGAGAACCATTGCATTAGATAATATTTGATTATTGAATAATGTTACATATTTAATATAATTTAGCCTAAGTCAAGTAAAAAATGTAAGATTATTATTGAAAGGTCTAAAATAAAGTGGATGTTGCGTGCTTTATGAAATACATGAGTATATAAGAATACACAAATAAAAAGGTTTTGATTTACAAATTGTGAACTTTCAAACATTGCTTGGGCTATTATTATTTTCTACTTTAGTATGATACGTCAAACTTTGTACTAAATACTTAGGAAGACAAGTTCTGTAATGTTAATATGAGTACTTTTAATATCAGTTTATACTGTTATATCTTAACACAACACAGATTAAGTTATCTATTTAAGTATGAAATTATAACCAAAATATAATAAAACAAATATGACAATATAAGAAATACGTCAGTTTGCAACCTTGTTAATATACTTAAATGCTTTTGATTATTTCAAATGAAGATGAAATTCTGTACAGGATCTTAAAATATAGCATAGTTTTGATTGAACAGTGTGAAAATGTAGTTGAAAGGTAATGTTACAATATAAACAAATTGAAACAACGAGTAACAATGAAGATTCAGATGAAAAAACAGATACATTTTTATATTATTCCACAAATTGAAAGGATTTATAGTCATAAAAACCGTCGAAATCTCAAAGAATAATGTTATTGTATATTTTCATAATTACAACACTACGAGGAAAGTTGCTAAAGTAACAAAATTGAAGAATAATTTGAACTGAAAGTTGTTTTTAAGATTTTTTATTAGTGTTTGGAGTTTTCTTTTTTTCCTTAATATAAGGTCATGTACACTGCTGATAATATTACAGTAGTCAGACTGCACTATAATATTTCAGGCTAATAGTTTCTGCTCTAAAACGTATAAAATATAAAGCTATTATCTTGTGGTATACGAGCATACCATGCATTTTATTACTTTGTTATTTTAATGTCCTTTCTTTTAAATTTGTCAGTTATTCTAAGTGTATGCTGTTTTCATATAACACGTGACCAAGAAAGTTGTTAACTTGCTTTAATTTTAAATACCTTTGGTCTTTGTATTTTTATTTTTTTGAGATAAAGCCTGATTTGCCAATTTGAGAGTGCACTTGCGAAATAATGTAAACAGCAGTGTCCTACAATGGTAGGTTAGATCATATCTCGAGATTACAACTCCCTTATACTCAAATAGAATTGACCAACCACGAGGAAAGCGCTAGTCGCTCTTGGCAAGTCTGATGGTACTGTTTCAATTAAATAATTTAAAGTTTAGTCAGTCTGGAACAACTTTTGAGAAAGCAAGTTTCTGGATCTAAATCCCCAGTACAGCGACCATCAGTCGTCCATAAGCAAGTACACACCCTGTGTTTGTGAAGAATAAAGATTGTTCATTGTATTTACGTACATTCGTGTCCGGTCTCTTTATTTCTTTCCATAAAATCGGTTACTTAGAGAACTCACAACTACTTTGTAATAAATATCCTGATCGAATCTCCAACTATTCTGCATATGTATCTTTTCGTTGTACAGGATATCAGTTCAATCTGAAAAGACCACATTCTGAAACTCTTTTCAAATTTCAACCCCTCAGAGTAAAATAAGTCTAAGCCAACAAAACAAGAAATTTGTAAAGAATTATTGAAATATTTTTAGCTAATTTCAAATATTATCACAAGAAAGTTTACCACATATTATTTGCATCCCAGTGGTACAGCGGTAAGTCTACAGGCTTAAGATGTTAAAAATTTAGTTTCAATACCCGTGGAGGATAGAGTACAGACAGCCCGTCTTGTAGCATTGCGCTTAACAACAAACAACCAACCAATTATTAATTAACCTTTACATTAATTCAAAACGTACTTCCGCCACTTTAACCAAGACATCAGTTTTCTTTACACTCTATTAAGAAAATTTAATTGCACTCCTAAATGGTACAATAATAGAAATTCAAAATTCGAAACCCCATTCTACATACCAACTTCAAAAGCTTAAAAAAATATTTTGGTTTTGAAAATCTTTCCTTACATCATTTTATTACTAAAAATTACAAAATCATCGAACTAAATTGCTATGGACTCACTATCCAACCAGAAATGAAAGATGTTTAGTTATAAAACACCTGATTTTGCTGTTGGTGCAAATAGGAGGCTTTGGTAATCCCCTTCCTACTTCCTTGATGTTTTAAGAACAGTACTTTCGTCTGATTCAAACTCAGTCGACAATTTACAAAGCAGCAGACTTTATGATTTAAAAAACTAGCTGGAATGTAAAATTAATTTGGGTATAACAAAAATATACTACTTACATCAATAATATACAAATCCCTAATTTTTGTTATCACAATAGGCAAAAAGAGAGTAAATAAAGAAGGAGTTCTTAGGAGAGTGGAGGTGTTGTATAACTAGTGTTTACAGCAATTTGTTTTATAGTTTTTAATTCAGTTTCATAATCTTCGGATGACAAGGGTACAGTGATAAGGCTCGATTCCCCACGGTGGACACGACAGATAACCCAATGTAACCGGTTTTGCTCTAAAACAAATAAACAAACTTGAAATTTTTATATTAAGTCCTCCAACACCAACGCATATTACAAAAATACTAACATCTAAGTATTTTAAATTACATTTGGGCAAATCATTTATATGACAAGCAGTATGTACATAGAAAATGAAAATTGGTTCTGTGACTCACGGGATATCCTAATATAAAATGTCTTGTTAGAATATGCGTTTTGTGTAATTTTCTGGTTAAAAGTTTAAGGCAGACTTGAAGAAACTAACTTAATGACCTTTGTTACATTTTATTCAGCATTCTTAAGCATTAAAATAAAGAAGTATAAATAAGTGGTCATTACTAATTGGCATGGCACACTCTCATTATCTTCTGCTGTCTGCTATTTCGACACTGCCGGAAGATCTTATTAAGGGCTGGCTTCGATCATGAAATGTCATTTTAGATAACATCTAAGCATACAAACTTTTGCTATTATGTCCTTGCTTAAACTTTCTTTGTCTTCTTCTCCATAAGCAAAGTAATGAGTCAGTTTGGCTCCTTACAAGACACTTTTGCTTGTAAAATGTTATACAAGTTGTGGAAAACATTATGTCTTTTGTAGAAATTGGTAATTAGGGTCGTAATTCCGAGGGTAAAAGAAGGCCTGTTCATTTGCAAAGTACACTTGTAATGTGCCCACAAACAGAAACACAGCTCTCTAAGGAGGAAATTAAATTTTTCTCACAATTGCTTTGGTTTTTTAACTACAGAAACATTATGAACCTAATATACGCTATGACAAAGTCATATATTAATGTTACAATAATCACAATAAACACGCTATGCCAAAGTCATATATTAATGTTACAATAATCACAATAAACTTATTTGGCAGACAAATCATACAAATATGATTTTATTATTCTTATTGCATAAGGACTTATACTTCGAGTTTTTAAATTCAAAATAGAAGGAAGCTGAAAAAGTTTTTTCATCATAGGTTCAAACATAGCATTGGTTAAATAAGAAACAAGATATGCCAAATATCACTATGGTTTTGCCCCCGGTAGCTCATCAGTAAGTGTGAGGGATTTTTAAATATCCTAGTTTCGATACTTGCGATAGGCACAACACGGATAGCCCATTGTGTAGCTTTGTGCTTAATAACAAACAAACAAAACTCGATGGTTTCTATCACACACATGTGTGAAACTATAGGAACATTTTACCTCAACACGTTACTGCTTAATTCGTTTTAAGAATGCTCTTTATGTTCATCAAAAGACAGAAATAAACCTTACTAAAGTCTATTTTCTGTTTAGTGTTGCTAGAAATGATTTCCGCTCAGAAACTGAGAACAAACGGTGAGAATTCTCAGTAATAATACGTAACAAATAGTGTATAACAATATGTTAACCACACTATAACTGCTATATCCAGTACCAGCGAGGCTTTTCGCCCAGTATCAGAGCTCTTCATGTCGGCTGGGATAGTCAATACACGAAAGAACTCCGAATAAATATATTCTTGATGAAGTGAAAATTTGCGAGCGAGAAGCCACACAATAATCTGTCTGCCGAAAGCGTACACAGTACAGTTGATTGAAATTTTTAGAATTCCTGATTACAGTCGTGTCAGATATTTCCCCATCTATGTAATTACGAAGAGTTGTGACAGTTACCATCTAGACAACACGTGGCCGCATGTGCAGGGTTTACAGTTACTAGTAAATAAAGTCTCCACTTGAAGCCGAATACGACACGATTAAATTTGAAAAGTCGTTCGATATTAGATTTTCATAGTGGCATCACAACTCTTTGGATCTTTACCAATATAAGTGAACGGTTTGTATGTAATGTGAACTGTTTGGTATGAGAAAGAAGGTTGCATATTATTTCACTCAACAAATATACCTGCAGGCGTACAGCTGTCATACGGGGGACTTATCATTAACATCTTTGCTGCATCTATATACATTATATAAACGACCTGAATTTGATAGCAGGTTGTTTCTTATAAGTTGAAAAGCTGCTTTATTTTTCTACAAAAAGTTACAATACAACACTTTGCGGTAACTGCCAGGCTCTATATTTTCTATGATTTATTTTTCATGTCAAGGTCGTCAAAATTGGAGTATACTAAAAATATGAAAGCTCATTATTTCCTTTCCCATTTTGACTTTGTTAAATACAAATAAAATCTTAAGTATCAACCATGATAGGGGAAAACGTTACACATAATGTATTTTGAAATCTCTTCTTAAATCAAGTTTCAAAAACTTTCTAAAGTTTCAGCTCGTGATAGTTAAGATGTTTCAAAAACTGAAAGAATAGATACTTGTTTTGTATTCAACTGGAGCATATAGTAGATTTAAAAAAATACAGTTGAGAAACACTTAATTAAACTAAGATGTTATATGATACTTCAAAATTTGCGAAATATTATCGTTATCGTATAAACAATTAAAGGGTTACAATTACTCTTGTCATAAGACATTAACATTAGACATTTTTAAACACTATATTCTGTATCTGGACACTTGGGGATTTTCAAGAATTAGGGGAGTGTATTATAATAATAGTATTCCAACCACACTATATTTGTTATATCCATTGCCGACGATGCTTTTCGCTTAATCCAGAGATCTTCAGGTCGGTTGAGATACAACAAATATAGCAGTGGTCGGAACATTACTTATGTAAGCCATTTGATACAACAACAGTTGTTATGGTGTGCACGCCTTTTACAAGCTGAAGAATAATGGTTACAATTACACTTGTCATAAGACATTAGTATTAGGCCTATTGCATCTTAAACACTACAACCTTAATCTAGTTCCTTAGACGTTTTCAGGATTTAGAAGAGTGTATAATAATAATAATCCAACCACACTACATTTGTTATATCCATTGCCGATGACGTGTTTCGCTCAGTGCAGAGCTCTTCAGGCCAGCTGGGACACAATAAACACAGTAGTGGTTGGAACACTATTTATATAAGCTATATGATACAATAACAGTTGTTATGGTGTGCAAATTTTTTACAAGCTGGCAAAGAATGATTACTATTATACTTGTTATAAGACATTTGTGTTAGGCATATTATATTTTTAAACACTACATTCTATATCTAGTCCCATAAGGAATTTCAAGAATTAGAAGAGTGTATAATAAAATAATTAATGGATTAGATAAAAAAAAACCTAAGTTCGAAACTTCCGGCATTTCAAAACTTCTATTCTTGAAAACAGAGTTCTTTATTTTTCCATTTATTTTACTTTGTCACAAGAGAAAAAAAAATCCCTTACACAGCATTCCTATCAACTTTACCTAATTCCTTATCATTGTTATGGAAACATTTCAGGACCAATAGTTATTAAAAAACAATTTTTTTGTTTCTGGACATTTTTTAAATACTCTAACATCATGTAAAGTTAAAATCAATGTTTAGCATTGCAAACATAAAAGTGTGCGATGATGCATATGCAAGGAATCTAAAGTCTTTAGAAGTAATAAGTAACTTATGTGACTATACTCTAAATATGGTAAAAAAATACTTTGCGTCTATATAACTGAGTAAAGTAAACCACCAAAACATTCAGATCACAAAAATCAGTATCAATGCTATGAAGGATTAAAAAAAACACTACAGGTTCATTTGGGACATGTTGTCTGGGTAGGTGTCTTGCAAATCATCTTTAATAATATGAACTATTAAAAGCAGGCGTTATAAAGGGGCCACAAAGCTATTAATATTTTCTGCGTCAGTTGAAAAACCTGTTCTAATTTTAACGTCTTCTTCTCCTCCCCTCTCTTTACCCGTTTACCTTTCCATGTCATTGAAAAAGTCTTTCTAATGATTAAATGCTCCATTTCTCGGGATATTTATAGTTCAAGTACAATCGATCAATGCATGTATTCACGAAAAGTACCTAAATTCATCATAACAAATCAGTTGTTAAGATGATATTCATATTCAGATTACACTGAAAACAGAGACTCAACTTTTCAGTTTTGTCATAGTATTTCAGGAATCTTTTGTGCTGCGAAATGCATAAGTAATTGAAGTGAATAGGAAGTGTCTTTTTGTCCTTTATCCTGTTCTCACATGTGATGTGAAAATTAAATGATTTTGTGATGTTTTGAACCTGTGATGTTTGGTGGTTTACGTATTAATATAACCAACAAGTCTTGCTGAAGGTAAATATATTTATCTTATTCATTTACAACAGCATGCTCACTGCATACATTCTAACTCTTTCAAAGCACGGTTTAATGCAATTATGTTTTCTTTCTATTACAGTGAGTAATTTAAAAACTTTTTTGATGACGTAATTATCAAGCCTAACAAAATGTTGATATTAAGAATAAAATTAATATGAACTTTGCAATAATATAATCAATTACTTACAAACTATCCAAACAAAATGCTAGGCAACTGTCTTGCTTAAAATAAATCATAAAAAGTGACTGAGATCTATTCAATTGAAAAACATATATTATATAATTATATAATTATACCTACTTGTCTGTTTGCATTCACTCGTAAACTTGTGTTGTTAAGGTAATTTAATCATATGTTAAAGACAGAGTTGCAACTATACAGATCTTATGAGAATGATGTGAGAAAATAAATGTCTGTGAAAGATATGCATTCAGTTTTTTAAAGAAAAACGAGCAGGCGACTGTTAGTTAAGTAAGTAATATGTAAAAGGCTAACCTACTGAATATCGAAGTAAAGAATTTATTTTATCAGTAAAACTACCTGAGCTCCAGAAACAAGAAACTTTACTTAAATAACGTTTTGGCTCACACCTCCTTCGGGGAAAGTAATTTGCCAGCAACCCGTATATTTCAGTTGTTCTGTAACGTTTCTGCGTTTAGCTATACAGTACGCTATCTGCGCTCTGTTCACTGCGAGGAATCAAGCCCCCGATTTTAGCGTTGCAAGTCTGGAAACTTACTACTGATTCACCGGAGGACATTTTTGCAACTTAAGAGGTTTTTATGTATAAAATTAAAAAGGTCGACGTTTTTAACACTAAAAAAGTCATTACTTCAATTATCATTAATTAACTGCTTTTACGCAACTCACATATATATAAATACGTGATACAAGCTAAGTAATTAATTATAAACATACTCTAAAATAGCTGCCAAATGACAGTAAAATAATACTTTAAAAGTAAATGAAATATTCCTAAATATAGAGCATTTCTACCAACAATTTATATATATTTAGATCTAAATTATTACTATGACTCAGTGTAAGTGACCGGTCTCATACATTAATCAATATTTCAGTATAATTTGATTTCTGTTTACATGTTTCATGGCATAATAATAACTCTTCAGATATATACACATAAATAAACATAAAAAGGCACAATATCGATTTGAACTGATCCTGTAGTTTATATCGATATTACACCATATCTTACGTTACACCTCGTTCATAAAGCTTCTGAAGCTACGGAAAATTGATTTCAATTAAAATAAGAAGAATGGAAATATAATGATATATATATATATATGTGTGTGTGTAATTTCCATAGTAAGTATGAATTATCCGAGAAAAGAAAACAGATCTATATTGCAAGCAACCGACTTCGAGTTTAGTTGAACAACTATCGAGTTGCAACGGTATTTTGTAGATAATATAACATCAGAAATTTTGTATATTTTTTAACTATAAAAAAAATCATTCTCTTAACGAACGTAGGAGAATCATGATTATGCGACACAGCTGAGAAAAAAATGCTCTGTACAATTAAAAAGTTGCGTTCAATATTGAGCTTATCGGGGAAAATATATTTTGTATGTTATTATGTATTATAAGGCCCGGGCGTGGCTTACTGGTTAGTACGCTCACACTGTAAATCAGAATGCTCATATTGCTATAAAAACGCGCTCCGTACTTTGGGGATGTAGGTGCATTATAAAAGGAACGTTCAAATCATACCATTTGGCTAGAGAAGAGTGGCTCATGAGTTGGCAGTGGGTGCTTAGGTGCCGTCGCTAAATAGCCTATTAGTTCAAAATTAAAGACAGCTATGCGCAAATAATAGCGCTTTAAACATATTTGCGCAGAAGTTCTGAAACAAACAAAGGTATTATTATCAAGCGTTATTATAAGCCGAAAAGTAATACAGAATTAAGGAGAACAAAGACAATTGTACGTTTCACAAATGTATAAATTGGTGATAAATACAGTTATATTTGTTTTCCTCAATTCTGTAATTCAGGGATTTCACCAACTACTGACGGTTTCGAGTATTATTTATACGAAACGTATTTTTGTTCATCTTTTGCAATATGATTCGAACTAAATGTTGTTAAAACCAGTTATTTTATAAAATACACAAGTTTCTTTATTAGACAACTACCAATATATTTATGTAAAATTTAGTCATTACGTATTATTGTATTAAATTGACTTACGACGTATTTGTAGACACGATAAATACATGAAACCTGTTTTCTATGACATTTTAAAACTCTTGATTGGTATGTTACATGCTCATGAATCAATCAGAAACAAATGTTTGAGTGTGTAATATAATAATTTAGTTTCGAAGTATAGTAGAATTATTCGACTTTTTTTTGAAAGTTTAAATGTTTTAAAAAGTATCATGCTATGATATAAACTTTCAATATTGATATTTAACTTCTACGTGTAGAAGGACTTATGATAACATAAACTTTAAGATGTGCTGTAAATGTACAAATTTGTGAAGTCAAGATTTTCAACTGGGATTTGATCATATGCTATTATTCTATTGGATTCTTTCTATTGAATTGTGGTTAAAATGATGTCTTACATTACTAGCTACATCAGTTTTAACTGAAAAATACGAAACTTTGAAAGGTAGGTGAAATAAAAATAGATCTGTAACTTCGAGCAACGAATGTCAAAAACCACAGTTTCATGTTTCATCTACATATCCTCATTACAACAAATTCACTTTAAAAACATTGATATGCAGTGATATCTTAGTATGTTGTCCAACTAAAATTTATTAACTGAGATTGAAACTTTTATGTAGTTGCCTATGGATCTCTCTTTATAGTATAAATATTTAGTTTGACGGCTTTATTTACATACTATTAAATTACCACTTCATCACAGTTTCGGAATTTAAATTGCTCATGATGTACTGTTATTTTAGCTTTAAGTTTTGATAAATCTGCTGTATACTCTGTTACCGTGCCTCACATATTCGAATCTTAAAAGTAATCGATCCTAGAATAAACTATGCTGAAGTCTCACTAAAACATTTGAAAGTTTCGGGTGCAAATTAATTAAACATATTTCCCCAGACGAAGGTTCAGGGTCCTTGAATCAATATTGTGAGTCAGTGAATGAGTCAGTTTGTGGAAGAAGGAGTAAGTGAATGAGAAAATCTATTTTAAGCTGTCTGACTCAAACGGTATATCAGAACACTCTTTGTATTTTCGTAGAAAGATAATATGTATTTATGCGTGTGTGTGTTCTTTACTAGCCATTAATCAAATGGTCAGGTTCAAGTTTAATAGTTAAGTTTAGTTATGACTAATGAGTGTTGTATGTATGTAATAACGATAATCAAAGAAGCTAGTATATCAGTAAAAATGTAACGTAACCATCTATTCAGTATAACGTCTACCTGTATATGTGGGTCAGGGAAGACCGAAACCCGTAATTATGTACTGTTGTGTAGTATGTAATGAAACTTTTTGTATTGTTTTAGGAATACATAAACATCTATGAACTCCGCCAACTGTTTTACCTTATCATTGTCTGCAGGGAAACAATGTTTAAAAACTACATTCCAAGAAAACTACAGAAAGTTATTTGGTTAACCTATTCCTTAAAAAGTGGCATACTTTATAACGCATACTGTGTTTCTTCTTAGTTGTCGTAACTCTGATAAAATAAAAGTCTAGTAACTGACACAAGTAACAACAGATCGTTTAACAAGAGAAAGACAGAGTAGAAGAACGTGTACTCAATCGAAATATAATGTCTTGAAACTTCCACACGAAGATAACAACAGGATTACCGGATAATCAGTAGCACAGATAAGACAAGTAACTGTTACTTCATTCACATCCTGTTACTATATTTATCTACAGACTGAACAAACATGCTTAAATGATACCATATATAAAACAAAATTGTATTATATAATAAATATTTAGCATTAAAAAGGTAACATATTAACATTTTGGATTCTGATTAACACAAAAGTAAGGCTGTCATATCTAAGGCAAACTCTCCTTCGTGCATGCTTTCCATAAACCTTGCAGTGTACGTGGATGACGGTTTCCAAGTGCCCTTTTTAACAGTCCGATTGCACAGAAACCCATAGATACTACATTCGGCGATTCGACTGGCAAGTCTTCGTATGGAATAGTTTGAATACCCGTTTCATTCTCCAGCTATTTGAGGTATGCAACAGTTAAACTGGTATTCCGTAGAAGCAACTTGTGTACACGTGAATTGGTCGTTTTTCCTGACCGAGATCCATCTTGATTTTGTCGCTACTGTTGCCTGATATAAGTGAATAATTTTTGCCACTGCATTTTGAGTTCATGAATTCTCACCTGTTACAAGATGCCGAACTTTACTTATCACAGATAAGATAAGAGTTGTTGCAGGTCTCTTTCTGGAAAGTCTTTGTTTCCAAAGTTGATCCATATTCCTTTTTTTTCTAATGCCATTAAATGCAAGAGATATCTCTGTTTTGGAAATTCTAAATCCTTTATATTATCACGCCTTTATAACCTGAGTGTACAAATACTTTGCGTTGAAAAAGCCTCTTACATGACCTTCTCAAAAGTTATAAATGTTTGGTAGCATTTCACCTCTGTCTACATGTAAAACTAAATAATGTTAAAATGTAGTTTTGACACATGTTGTTCCACTACAACTTTATATCAGCTGTAATTATTAAGTGACTTGATGATTTGCATATTTCAAATAGCTTTACTATAACGTACTCAATACTCTGAATAATATCAATATTTTGTTTGGCTACAGAAATAACTAAAATGGATGTATATTTTTACTTTTCTGAGCTTGTAGCATCTTTTAGTTATTCAAAGTGAAGCGAACATTATTATTTCAGGAGGTTCGTAATAAACTGTTTTTCAACTGTTCATCTGTCCGTTTCAAGAGAGATTTGCTCTTCTTCGAGTATAATCCTATGGTGATTAAGTTGTTTGTTCACCTAAACGACAACTTATGTACACAATGGGCTAAATAGTTACATCAGACATCC
The DNA here is from genome assembly GCF_000517525.1 of Limulus polyphemus. Classification (NCBI taxonomy): domain Eukaryota; kingdom Metazoa; phylum Arthropoda; class Merostomata; order Xiphosura; family Limulidae; genus Limulus; species Limulus polyphemus. Next base: position 1,216,655 of record NW_013665641.1, on the reverse strand, counting down.
CTCCATAGCAGCCGATCAGAGGGAAAGCAACCAGTCGGTATTACCCACCGCATAAGGCGGCTGTTTTTAACTAAATTGGGGGAATTGGCTTTCATTCTAGAAACACACCCATAAAGTGAAGTTACAAAGCTTATTTGTTAGTACCAATTTTCGAATTCGAGAACCTCAGATCATCTGTCTGATATACTAGCCATTGCCTCACGATTAAATTCTCTGAAAACAACAATCTCAATCATGAAGAGGTTGTTTTCGACTTACTTACTCCGACTTTAATTCTTTCTTCATAACCAGTTCAATAACAGACAGCACTATATCCGCAAAATTGAAACCTTCTAACATAGCAAGATTTTACTATGACAACCGTTGTTAGGGAAACCGTCATTCTTATTTAAGTCAGAAGTCGTAAGTCGCTTGCAGAGATGGATGTTATAATTTTTCTTACTGAAATATAACATTCATTATTTAGTAACTGTGACGCTAGCAAATCTGTGTCATGACATTCTCATGAAAGTTTCTTCACAGAGTAGGGATCACACTTTTTATTCAAAAAGATTTCTGTAAAACTAATATCCATTATTTGTGACATTCAGTGCAAATGATCATAATCCAAGACATGCACATAGCACGTCCAAAATGTCCACAACTCTGATGTTGTTTAAGTGAAATATTTTTATAAGCTACTTATTATGTACAAATTGTTTAAGCTATTCTTTTATCAGTCTATGACGAGCTGTGTCACAGTTAAAAATATATCTCTCTGGATGTTATAAAATCTTGTATATGAAAAACATCCTAGTAATTACGCCACAGCTTTACTTTTTTACTCGGATATACACGCAGAAAAAAAACGGAAACATATTAACGAATTCATTACCCTAATGACCCCCCAGTGGCACAGCAGTATGTCTGCGGACTTACAAGGCTAGAATCCGGGTTTCGATACCTGTGGTGGGCAGAGCACAGATAGCCCATTGTGTAGCTTTGTGCTTAATTACAGTCAAACAAACAATTGCCTTAATGGTGGAAAACGACGTCCATTGTGAAAGTAGCAGTATAAATATTTATGTGCATGAGAGAGAGGAAGAACACTTGATTATAGCAAGAAACTTAAGATTTAAAGATAAAAGTTACAACAAACTCAGTAAAGAGTATTCAATAAGCACACTACTATGTATGATAGGGAAATTTAAAAAGCGACAAAAATTAGGGAAAACCATATATTAAGTGGTTCATCTATTGTGTTTGTTTGTTTTAGCGCAAAGCCACCTTGAGCTATCTGCTGTATCCACCACGAGGAATAGAACCTCAGATTTTTGCCTTGTAATTCTGTAAACTTGCCGCTAACCCACCTGGGGACGGGTTACTTATACTAAAGTGTCCAAGGACAATGAAAACCAAAACAGGCTCTTTGAAAAACCATGTTAAATTTGAGTACATAAAGTGACGAAACATAGTTCAATATTAAAATATATACGAAATATTCAGTAAGATTAGATACCTATAAATAATATCAATGGCATAAAGCCGAGAAGAGAAGGTGTAAAATGAAGACATAATATAAAGACCCAGTTGTGAATTAAACGAATATCGTTTTAAAAGCATATTGTTATATCACTCTCATTTGAGTGGTTATGTTTTCTTACTCCTGAAATAAGTCATAGATTGAACCGTGTAAGTTACTTGTAAAAGTCTTTATTCTGAAAATATCGCAAGCATAACCGTTAAAATGTACTTTTTCTTCTTGTGATTAGATTGTTTTCTACTTATTAAATGAATTCAATACTCCAACGTTCACTTCGTTTACATTAAAGCTAATGCTTGATTTAGCCAGCTTGTGAAAAGCAACAGCGTAACTGGTAATACAATGTAGCGAAATTACAGGGGACAGTGAAAAGGTAAGAATTGTCAGCAGTGTTGTACGAACTATTCAACAAAGAATGAACACATCTGGTTTGTAGGTTGTAATAGTATGATAGTTCGGTGTGAATGGACCTTTAAAACTGGGCCTACATTTGAAGAGAATAAACATTTGCATTATTATATGTAGTATTCCATGTAAAAACAGTTGAATGTGTAAATTCATGATGTGAAATAAGGGTTGAAGCAATAAATATATTAGCATAGAAGCATTTCTAATACAGAAAAATATATATAAGTCATTGGTGAACTTTAACATATAGTTATTACCTTCAACTAATACATCGTTTTAATGAACTTATTTCTCATTAGCGAGCACTAGTATTATAAAAAACTTCGAGTAGTTACAGCTCATGCAGCTATATATGAGGTGGCAATGACATCAAGATAATCAGATTTAGAATAGCACAATTATTTGAATAATTAAGACGCCCCAGCTTTTCAATAGCATATTTCATAAAACCAGAAAATGGATCTTACAAGTGCCTGTACAACAGAAAAAATAAATCACATACTTATTTGACATTTGCTGTTATGTTGAAGGTGAACGAGTTTAATAAATTTCAATTCGTTTCATGTTACACGTTCTTTAAAAACAATTCTGAGATACTGGTGAGGTGAGGTTTTTTGGTGCGTGTGGGTCATTCACATCTATTTGTCAGATTGTGTTTTGGTAATGTATCAAAATAGTAAAAAAAATAATGAAAAACTCAAGGTTTGGAATGAGAAAAAAAAAGAAACATACTTGCACACGTGTATACACACACACATACTATATGTATTTTTGTATTCATTATTGGAATTATCCTAAATAACTGTAAACTTAAAGAAAAAAAGCTTAATACTAACCAGGTTTTCTTATGAATTATCTTTCAGAGGTTTTTAGTTAGTACGATTATTTTTCGAACTGATAGCTTTAACCAAAACTGTAAGTATCCTCGTTTCCCAACTAATATTGACAATGTTTATTTGACCAACAATAGTTTTTTTCTATTTTTCAGAAAGAAAACTGTGTTGAAGCACGTAGACCTGCTAACTTATAGCAGCGACACCTACCGGCTCATAACACCCATTCCTGTAAATATGTTCCCAAATATCTAAATAATACCATGATACGTGAATAAAAAATGTTGTCATATTTCAAATGCTTAGTGATATAACTTAGATTTATGCGTTGTTTAGAATTAGTCGAATACTTGTAATGATTATGTGTTGACACGTTGCATTAAGATGTATGCAGACATTATCATTTCTTCTGTCCCCTGGTGGGGCAGTGGTAAGTCTTCGGATTTACAACGCTAAAATAAGGGGTTGAATTTCCTTCAGCGGACATAGCAGATAGTCCGATATGACTTTGCACTAACTAAACGCACACACATCATTTCTTCTAATCAGTTAAAATATAATGTAGATTTAACTTCATTCTTACAGCTTTCCATCCAAATTATATCGCTCAATCTTTGTAAATATGACTATTGTCAAAACCTGAACTTATTAATAAAGTATAATATTTTTGAGTTGGATATAGCACACTGATATTGACGTGGAAACAATGAAATTATTACACGAATAGATTATTGTGAAGTTTTTCTCCTAAGATATAACAACACTTTTTTAAACATTTATGCAATAAGCTATTTATCAATAACTCAATATCCCAGATTTATCTGGACTGTAACTGTTTAAGATTTCACAAAATATTAAGTTTCAGTCTAAAGGTGAAAGGTATCCTATACATTTCTCTTAACATTCGATTACTGTGGCCGCTATTCCTCGGGGAGGTGAAGCAATCTTGTCTGGCCTAGTGGGCGCCAGTTCTGTCTGTGGAAGGGGAGAGATAAATACCTTTTTCAAAATGTGATTTTTGATGAGTGACATTAAAAAACAACAACAACCTAGTTTTCTTTCTTTACCTTGCCACAAAACATAAAGGAGAAACGAAACAATACAAACAACATTTGTCGTCTGCTTTATATATACAACCTCGTTTGGACGCAGAGAATTTGGTTCGTTGTAAGATAGAACTAGTTGAAAGGAAACTATCCGAGTTGCGTCGTGGAGTAAATACGTAATAAGATCACACATGTTTTATGTCCTTGGTCTGAGCCACGCTTAGCAGCATGGCAGGAACGATCATCTTGGCAACTTGCCAAGTTCAATCCTGTTTGTTGCTAAATTTGCATTTGTTAATTTTTTTGTAAAAAAAAAGCAAAGGACAGAAGAACAAAACAACACGGAAATGAAATATTACTGAGCTATTTTGCAGCTTTAGAATGTTAAGATATGTCAGCTAATAAAGCTTTTTTTTTAACAGAAGGTTTTTGCTGCTCAAAATAGAATGTGGCTGTATTTCTCAGAAACAAATTAGATAAACCATACATCACACTATCTAAAATAACTGGTCCTGGAGGATGATGGTTTCGAATGGTTTCTATAATCGTAACTTTCACAGGTACGTGTGAATATATAGTATTAATAGCACAGTTGTATGATTCCATGTGTTCTGAATATCTAAGTCCAACATACATTATATATATATATATATATATATAACGTAACCAGATTCTAAAAGATATTGTTCAGAAATTTCTAACAACATTAAACAGGATGAGGTTACGTAGTTGATAAAATGAAAACAGAAATAGAAAAGGCTGAACGGTAAAAGCTTAAAAACAGGAAAGGGAATATTAAAACGTTATACATTATAGTAGCTCTGGAATCTTCCATGGTCAAAACATTGACCATTCTTTTACACAGCTATTAGGGTTCGTTACATCGAAGCAAGATTGTTTTGGGGCTAGAATAAGTTTTCACATAACATCGCTAGCAATCTTACGGTTTGAATGCCTAAAGTTACCACGCATGGAAAACCAATATGCCTAATATTCGTGATAAACCTACTTTAAAACTAGATCATGTTTTTTATTTTATCCATAACTGATTTCAAATTGGAATCATATAGAAATGATATTTCAAATCTCTCTTTTGTCTGCCTCAAGTCACTGCTCAGAAAACCTTTCATTCAATACCAGAACTTGTTAGCTGAGCTGGACTGTAAAGCTAACAGTCTATGTATGCAGTACAAAACATATAAAATTGCAGTGTTGAACACCAAAAGTTGCGAAGTATTGAAAACATGCCCAGAAATAAAGTTTCCTAATTCTCTCGATAGCTGCCCCCCTTTAAAAACTGGATGCCGATAGCCATAGTGGGCAGAGCATAGATAGCCCATTGTGTATCTTTGCGCTTAACAACAAACAAACCAAATCTCTCGACTGTAAAGAAAAAAAAAGGACTTGCTGAATATATAGCACCACAAATTGAAAACTATGAGATTAGTTAATTTCAGAAGAACCTTTTTAAGTTATGAATTTATTAAGCCTGCATATACAACTTTTTATATCCTTATGTATTTTTAAAAACATGAATTTACATTCATATTAAACCCACTTAGACCGATGTGGTACGAGTCAGTTTTGTTTTTCTTTAACTTTGGAAATATAAAAAATAAGTTTTGCTTCAGTCTAGTTTAATTGCCAGCCACCCTAGCCTGACGCTCGATTTAGAGGAATAAAGGCACACACATATGTAACCCCACATAACTGGACGTTCGAATATATTACTTGTTGGAATATTATGTGAGAACAAGTGAAGAAGAGTACAGAAAAGTTCAATGAACACAATTAAAAAACTATATTTTACCTCTTTTTTTTTACACGTCACATCTTCGCGATAGTTACAAAAATAAAACTCTATTTAGTCCCTACTTTACTGATCTACATGAGGACAACAGACTATACATTAAATTATCTTGCTAGCTGAGGTCTAATACAAGTCTTTACACAACACTTTGCTCTTGAAGAGTAGGGAATGTAAATCCCATATCTTCACTAGGTCATTGAATACACGAGACTACAAGACAAACACCGAATTAACCAACAAAGTGGCGAGTTTATTTCAGGACCATTCAGGATCAGAAAACAATTCCTAAATGCTTTATTTCTTAGTCATCCTGTAGCAGCAACCCTAACAGACATGAAGATAAAATTAATTACCCAGGTAACTTTGAAATATTCTTTATTCTATTTTAATACCCGCGTAATAAATCCCTACAGTTCTGACTTAAAGATCTTCCCGATGTGTAACAGGAATGTATGCTCCGTAATCCATATAGAAACTTAAAGGAAAAACTCAAAACTTTGTGTGTGTGTGTATGTATGTATACAGTTTAGGGACAAATAAGTCACACACACACACACACACACATATATAGCCCTTAACTCCTCTTTGCTTCGTCAGTTTATAGTGTAATATGGATAAGTCTCTATTCGAACGTGTACATGAAAAACGTACAGAACTACTTTATACATACTTCGTTTGACACAGCTTCGAGCTATGTAGCCTGGTGACTTAGTGTCTGACCTCGCAGTGTAGAAACATGCTTTATAACTCTTCATTTTCATTCTTCGAAAAGACAATATGTGATGCTCACATGGATCATCTAGTACAATATTCGTAACACAGTTGTAAATTAGAACTGACTGAACACAGCATAACGTATTCTATCAGATTCATCTGATCAATATATTCTTTATTGTTTATATAATTTCACCTGGGTTATTTTTTTTCTGACACTAATTTAATACAGGAGTCAACTGTGTACCTCACAAACGTTTTTAAACACTTGTTAAACATTAAAACTTTGGCATATGAACACCTGAGTCAGCTACGATTTTTTTCCATGTTTAATGAGTATTTTTGTCTTATAGCAAAGTCACATTGGGCTTTCTGTTGTGTCCATCGCGGGAAAGCGAACCACGGATTTTAGCATTGTAAGTCTGTAAACTTAAGATGCTCTACTGCGAGACAGTTGAATGATATAAAAACAAAGCAAATATTTTTATTAACTGCTAAGCATATATTATACATCAAGTGACAGAGAACCACAATTTCTCTTGTCACACCATCAGCTGATCTTTGAACCCTGCAAAGTAAAAGTGTTGAGCGCCAAATTTTAGGTGCATCTCTCAGCGTTTCTGTGTTGAGCTAAGGTGACAAAAACGGACACTTAGCGCGATTGGTATGAGACCAACTAATAGAGCTTGCTTGTTTGTAATTAAGCATAAAGCTACACAATGGGCTATCTGTGCTCTGCCCACCACGGGTATTGAAACTCGGATTCTAGCGTTGCAAGTCCGTAGACTTACCGCTGTGCCACTGAGGGCACTAATAGAGCAACATTTTGTGTTTTCTGTTGATCTTTCTGTGCCATTTGTTGATAAGTATATGTCTTTGTTGCCCTAAGCTTCAGTTCTTTTGACAATTTTATTATTATATCTTTGAACTGTATTTATCGCTAACTGTGGTCATAGTGTAAGAGAGATAAATAAGCACAACCAGGAATGCAAGTGACAAATAAAAGTTCTGCTTTTTATAGCCGAATTAGTTTGGCTTGTGTATTCTATTATATTTAGAAGACTGAACTCGATTACTAAAACCTGTTTTCATAGCTAGAAACTTCTTGCGCTTACACGAACAACAAAGAAGCTTCAAGCGCTTAAGAAATCTAATATTTATTTACAATTATATTGGGTGTACATACCATGTGATCCCAACAATGAACTGTATAAAAATATTAGGTTGTCAAGAAATTAATGTCGCTTTTTTTTTAGATGAAAAAACCCGAACAACTTATATATCAATACAATATATTTATTAAATGAAATAATCTCCATTCTTATCGATGATGCTTTTTCATCTTACATTCAGGTTGTAAATGCCCTGATTAAAGAAATCACTTGGCTAAGAAGCAAACAAAACATGTCGATGTCCTCTTTAACACCTTCCACATTTGCATACGTTTTCCCATTAAGATGGTGTTGCAGCGAACGGCCATATCTGGAAAATATGATTTGTTGCAGGAAAACTTCCCAACCAAACTCCATAATCTTGTGTTGCGTCAAACGTGCCACATGTGGACGTGTATTGTCATGGAGAAGAAGAAGAACACCTTTCCAATTGACGAGTGCAGGGCGTTTCTGATGAAGGGCTAGATTTAAACGTTCCAGTTGCTGACCATAGATCTCTGAATTGACAGTTCGCTGTGAATTTAGCAGTTCGAAATAATTTACTCCTTTTATGTCCCACCAAATGCAAAGAATCACTTTCTGCGGATGGGGTCCAGGTTTTGGGGTCGGAAGTGGTTTTATCTAGGACTGAGCCATTGTTTTTGGCGTTTAATATTAGCGTAGAGAATCTTTTTAATCACCGGTGACAATTCTGTCCAAAAATGGTTCACGCGCCAGAAGAGACGAAGCAACGTTCACACGTTGGAAACGATGATCATCGAAGAGTTCGTGAAGCACACAAATACCTTCTTTATGGAGTTTTCCCATACTCCTTAGATGTTTACATATTGTTTCATGAGAGACATGCAATTTCAGGGCCATTTCAT
>NW_013665641.1:1182492-1207771 GCF_000517525.1 Limulus polyphemus | reverse complement strand
ATCATTGACACTTCCGAACGTTCAAAACATTTCCATAAACTTCTTTTTATATTCTTTATGGCTACAGAGACGTTATCTTCCTTCTAGTATTCAAACAACATTACATGCCAAATGTGTGTTTCGCCTTGTGCCATCACTATAAGCGCATAGAGTACACTAAAATTTACACATTATATAGGCTACACTAACGTGACGTTTAGGCGGTTCGTTTAACTATTATACGTGATGTACGTTTTTTGGGGGTTGGTTAATGAAAGTGTTCCAAAACGCGAGATTAACTTCTTGACGACCTAATATTTTAACAGAAATATTAATATTATACGATATGATAATTTCAATTCTCATTTGACCGTTGCTCTGAATAACAATAATCCAGTTATCAAACACGATATATTATGAAATAGTACTTAATTTTTTCCTCTGAAAGCGGACCAAGCGCGGACCAATGGTTGTCTTTCCGAACTGTAGAGCTGAGGTTCCGAAGTTCGCGTTCTGTTACCTCAAAACAAAATCGCCCCTCCCGAACCTTGGGATCGTGGGTACATTATAAGAGTAACGGTTAAATCCCATTATTCGGTGTTGACTAGCTGCCCTCGAGTGGCTTTTGCGTAAAATTAAACAAACAAACAAACTCTCTATAAACTAATTTATGTTTTATTACATTGAAATGAATCCTGCAATATTTCTGGTGATTTTTCGATCTTTATTGGTAAATGTTTTGAGTCGTTGCCAGATGAGCCACTCAAAATTGCATGTTTAATTACCAATGTAAAAACTGCATTCAACACGAATGTTGAAGCAAATGTCTTTTGCAATATTCAAATAAGACATCTTTAAATTTTCAAAGATGCCAATGTTTTAACACAGAAGAAATTAGATATAATTTTCAAAACGTTCAATCAACTGGTTTGGAATAAAAGGAAAAGAATATCATGTTTTGCTGTGTATCAAAATATGCCACCATTTATGTAAAGCATATCAAAAAGAGGAAAACAAAATATTTGCTTATATGTGTGTGTGTGTATATATATATATATACATATTTTTGTGATATGGAATAATACTGATTTTAGATCGTCTACATAAAAGCATGATTCACCTGTTCAGTTTTGTATATGTGTATATGAATTTTTATTATTTTACTATTTTACATGTACTATGTTCTATAAGATTTATCTTTGCTGCGAAAATATACTAAATAACCTTGAAAAATGATATTTCACGTAAGTTCCAGAATGAGTAAATCAGCATATTTGGATTGTGAAGTCTGTCTGGTTATTTAAGCGTTTGTACTCTTTGCATTTTGTTCTTAAAATGATGATTTTAAAAGTTTTCATGGATACCAATTTAAATACAAACAGACGCAAGATATAGATGATGTTTTATTATTGTCTCATAATGCTGTGCATCTCCATCAGAAGACATTGAAACATGAATACATAGATAAGTGACACCATCTTTATATCATCAGCTTCCATTAATCAAATATGTTTTGAATATAATACACTTAATTTCTCGCGTGCAATATGCCTTGTCAACAGTGATTTTAATGAAACAACTCACAAAATACTTATGTATTTTCTGCCTGACTCGCCATGGCCAACATTTCATTTCCTGTTTGTTGCTATGGCGACATAGAACGAACAGTTGCATTTTGTGTTTGATGTTATGGGTACAGAAAGTAAGCATCTCACATATTGGTTGTTGCGATGGATACACAGGCCACTTTTGATTGTTGTTATGCGTTTAGAAATGCAATATTCCATTTGTTGCTGCTAACTAGTTTAACTTTACTCATTATCATGGGTAAACATTTCTTAGCCGGTGGACCATAACGTTTAGAAATAACGTATGGGTGCAATAATTCTACAATACAGTTGATAATGATTTACATCACATCATTCTTTACTGGTCTAATACGTGTTTCCAGTAAGACGCACGGAAGTGCCAGAGACAGACGGGCTATTTATCTGATAATTAAACCTACTCAGTTACGAGATGCAGGGTTTCATGGTGTGAGTACATGTTTTTTATTCGTCAGTAAGAAGTAGTCATATGTTAAGTAAGATCTGAATTTTCTGGGTAGACTTGAAGCAGGCAGAGAGGGAAGGTGAAACATCAGACAATGATAAAGAGCACACAGTCTCTATTGGCCCATGCTCCATTTCTGATAGCCTAGTCATAAAATGTGGCAATCTAAGAAGAATGTGCAGATTTGTTCCGATTAGATGTGATTACCATGAACAAAATACTGTTTCAAAGAAGCTGCTGACTTACTATGGCTCAACATAGAACTTGGGCATGCAAATCAGTCAGGATTACCTTTATATATATAAACAATACCGTACAGAGGCCAAAAGTAGGTCACACCTTTGCATTCTTAGCCCCAGGCTTTATGGACGATTTTCATGTCAGAAGAAACAGACGATTACAGATGGCAATATAAGTGGTAATTCCATTCACCTGTTATAAGATAATTCTTCTCGTATTACTTGCTTCCAACTTTAGGCATATCAAAGACTATCATTGTAGGTTTTTTATTCATTTGTATACATGCATGAGTACAGATTTAATACATGCATGTATCATAAAGACAGTATTTTAAATATTAATAGAATTAATTAAAACTGAAATGTGGTTTTAAGTTGATATTAAGTCCTATGCATACAAATTGAATGTGATACATGACCATTACAATTATATTTGTATTCGTTTTTTATTTCATTTTGTAATGATAGGAGGTTGAATTTCTTGCTAGAATATTTATTACAACTTTCTGTAGAGCAAGTTAGGAGTTTGCAAAGTGTGCATTAGCTAAGGTCTATAGTCTATGACTGCAGTGTGGTATTATTTCTGCCACCTGCAGTGCAGTTTCTTCGTAGTACTGAACTTTGCTACATATCAACGTTCCGTTGCAGTGAGTAGCTAGCTGAGAAAACTTGTAGTCATATACTGTAGCTACATGTGTGATCCTGATGATTACTGAGCAGAGATGACATTCACTTTTGTGCGAAGGAGTCAAACAGGATCGCTATTGTGCCTTTAAAGCCAGAATGAAGTCACAATGGTAGCTACAGTATCGTATTATGGTAATGGTTAATTTTGTCTTTTAAAAATGCCAATATGGCGGATTGTGGTTAGTGGCTGAAGTAACAATTAATTTTTCTAATAACTGGTGTAATATCATAAACTGAATACTTGACCACTTAAAGTCAGCAGTTCGAGGAGAAGCGATATCACCAAGGTCTATTGGCTTAATATAGGCTTCAAATGAGCAATAATTAACTCTTGTGTATTTTACACTCACAAAAAAGAAACCTATCATTCTATTGGTATTTGAAGAACTTGTAGCGTTCCGCCACAATTTGATTCTTCTTATAGCAGTTCATTCCATAAGTCAATCATTGTGAGAAAAATTAAACTGTTTTAACTGGATACTAGCCTGTCTTTTTTCATATCTCAATCTATTATCTTCAGTATACAGAACAATGAAATCGAACCTTTATCACCGATATAATCTTGCCAACTTCAATAAGACTACCTCATACCCTTCTTTTCTCAAGACAAAAATAAGAAATCTTAAACTAACCTTATAAAATAACCATTGCATTCCTGGAATCATCCTAGAAACCCTCCTCTTAACTATTGTAATGCTTGAAACATCTTGAATTTTACCTTTCCATAATTAATTTAAAGTACATCTTTATTCAGTTATACTCATTTGAATGTTTGAAAACTGTCATGCAATTGTTCTGTGCGTAGTATGACATTCTTGTTAACCAAGTGTTGAAAAGTCGTATATACGTACTAATGCTTTTACTCAGGTAAATATTGCATATGCCAACAGCTAGAAACTCTTATAATTTGACCATTGAGTCTGTCCCCATCTTAAAGGGTGGTATAGATTCTTGTACAAATTGATATGAGTTAAAGTTTTTCCTCTATAAATATTATTTGAAGTAATTGGTGTCGTATGCAGCATGGATACTGGTATGACTTACTTTTAATTTTTTGTGTAAATGTTGTTGGAAAACCAGAAATTTCTTTCTTTCCTGTGGGATATATATAGAATTATCTTTGTCTTTGTCCTGTGTAGATATTTTAGAAAACTCTCTCTCAAACTCATCAGTGTGTTAAACAAATATCACAAAATGTAAGATGTCCAGGAAATGGTAAGACTGTAAATAAAAATTTTGTCTGTTTGTACACTTGTGTACGTTTCTTTTCTTTGTTGTCCATGGTTGAATTGTTCTCCACAGTGTATTTCTTGAATATGCAGTTACTTTTAAGCTTATCTGTCAGACATAGACATACTTTAATATCATATACGAGTTAAAAGCATAATCTTGGTAATGTGAACAAAGAACTTATTGTTACAGAGTTCATTTTAAACATTCTCTTTTTTGTATTTGACATCCTGATAGTGTAACATTTGATACTTTCAAAATCCACGTATAACTTGTGGTGGAGAGGAAGAAGTTACAACTGATGTGATGAATAGGAACAGAGAATGTGACAAGAACTAGGAGAGGCACAAGAAGTAGGAGAGAGAAAGTTTTTTGTCAGCAATAGTGAGAGCTATATCTAAATTCTCGATCCATTCTCAGGATCATAAGGTTGATGATCATCTCACTGGGATGTCTTAAGAATATATGTCAAGATAATCTCCAATGGTTATTTGGCACATGCTAGAGCACAGGATAGAGAAAGGTCATGATGGCTTCAAGAAGATTGATAGTGTCCAGACTTAGTAAGGTTGTCTCTATGGGACACCATGGCCTCATCAGAAAGAGCCCAGGCATTACAAGGCATTGGTTCAGGTTTCTCAAAGCTGAGTAAGGTGGTGAGAGTTAGTAAGAAGCCTTCTAGGCTGGTGAGGCAGAGTAAACATACTCAACAACTGTTTTTAGCAGGTATTAGCATGGTCAAAACCTGGTGAACGACAATAAGCTAGACATAAGTGGAAAGGTATGCCTCTGACTTTTTCTTAGAAGCATTGCACACTGAGTCTCTAATATGGATCCATGCATTGGTATTTTCCCCTAATGTGCAATTGGTATTCTATGGTTTACTACAGATGCATTCTACTATATTGTTTCAATGGACTACATCTGTTTTCTATCTTGCAAGCGAAATGCAATTGCTCAAACAATGTAATGTTTGAGCACTGGTGTTGTACCAGTGCTAGTTTGTTACTACATAATTCAGCTATTAGGTTTCAAATTAGAATGTTCATTGGTACATCAATAGAGGCATAACTGACACACACTTGCCAACTAACTAGTATTGCAGCTACTGTTTTGTGTCTGATAACAAATGTGGAACTTCCAGAGCATTTGAAATTGTGCAAACAACCTGAACTCAACATCTAGATATGAATTCAGTGTATTGCTCGGGAAATGTGATGATATGTTTGTGGGAACAGCTGGCTGATTGGGTTGGACAATAACCATGCATCATCATTTCGACACAGGTGACACATGCCCCATAATGCAACCTCTGTGCAGGCTTCATTGGAGCATCATGGATATAGCCTGTTCTGAAATTTATTGGATCCTGAATGATGGAATAATACAGCTTTTGGAGAGTGCATGGTAGTTTCCAGTGGTGATACTCAAAAATAAGGAAAGATTGCCAAGGTATTATGTAAACTGCAGATGGGTAAACATTGTAACGTGCATAAATGCCTGTCCTTCACCGCACACAAATGGTTCAGTACAATAAATATGGCTTTTGAATATCGACAGGTCAAATTGAAGGATGAAAGTAAATCTAAGGCTGCTTTCAGTACTCGAGAAATACTGTTTGAATTCCGTGTCATATTATTCAGTCTATGTAATTAGAGTGCCATTTTCGAGAGGCTAATGACGCTTTCACTTGTCTTTTCTTGCATGTTTCAAGCCACAGTTAAGAAATTGTGAATGGTATATATTCAAGTAAGTCAAGGATGCAGGAGGCTTGAAATTGAAACTAGGAAAATGTGTAATTATCCATGAGGGAGTGCAGTTTCTCAATCATATAGTTGGTAGTGATGGAATGACCACTGACCTTACAAATAATGTAGCAGTGTAAAGCTGGTTCCTATATTCTAGCAAATTAAAAGTTGGCAGCTTTCTAGGTTTTTCATGATCATGTTGATAGTTTTTAGTCAATTTATCCAAGATAGCTGCACTACTATCTGTACTGACTAGCAATGATGCATACTATATGCACCTTGGTCAAAGTACCAGTGTTGACTTATCTTGATCAAGATCGTTCATTCATCCTGAATACAGATGCTAGTAATAGCAGAATTGGCACAGTTTCTTTTTCACAACACAAGTACAAGACATTATAGAGTGCATGATTGCATATGCGAGTCATATGCTGAGAGCTCCTATGCAAAATACTATATACTAACGAAAGAACTGCTTGCAGTTGTAGTATTTGTCAAATATGACATTACAAGTCATGAGAGCATGTTCGTTCTTTGACTACCAAGAACCTGAACTCTGTGCAGCAATTTTAATTTTTGCAGCAGCGGTGACAATTCTGCCTTTAGATATTTGGATAGACACCATAAATGATCGGTCAGGAACTTTGGAAACAACAAGCAAAGGACCCAGACATAGTTTAGTGCTACTTACTGTGTAACAAAATAGGTTTTGAGTGCAGAATTGCATGTTGTACTGTCGTTAGGAATCACTAAGATGTGATAACCAATTTGTGATACAAGAAGTGGTCACCAGAGCTCTAAGGCAAGAAATATTTCAGGCTTTACAAGATGCAAGGTCTGGAGGGCTTGGGGAAGTTATGTACTAATTCAAGTACACAAAAGTTTTTCTGGCCCCATTCATACCAGGACAATGAGCAGTGGTGTAAATATTATACCAAGAGCACTGCTTATAGATGTAGCATGTTTATTAAAACATCATAGGTAATATCGGGTTCTGTGATGTCTAATTCAAGCATTCTACCCACAACCATTCCTTAGAATATACTCATGGAGTTATTATTATGATTACACAACTACAGAAGCAGTGCTCGTGGTCAATGTTATAAAAGACTGAGTCACTGGTCTACCTAGCTCTCTCTCTCTATGTACTATATCCAAAGAGGTCTTCCACAGATGTCAATACATTCATCTATTTGGAGAGATTCTTGACACAACCTTTTTCTTCCATGGTCTCTCCTTCCTTTAATATTTTTCATTTTCAGAAATGCCTCTTTTTTCTTCCATATTATCTGTTTTATTTCATGATCACATTTACCATCTGATGTTATCCAGCTTCTCAGGTAATTAAATTTATTGATCTGCCATATCGGTTCCTTATCTACTTTAACATTGCATCCAGGAATGATCTTCTTTTTGTAATTACCACGCATTTTGTTTTCCCACAGTTGATACTGAAACCTTTCTTCTCGCTTTTACTAAGCACTTTATCTAAACTTTTTTGTTTGTAGCTTTTCTTCTGAATCAGCTATTAAAACTATATCATCGCCACAATGCAAGTTGTTCAAATTCTGTCTGCCAATAATCAGTCCTGGTAAATCCTCAATCTCCCTTAGAATTTTCTCACTGTACAAATTAAACAAGTCAGGTGAACAGATACAGCCTTGCCCCACATCTCTCTTAATTTAGATGAAATCCCTTAATTCATTTTTTATCTGCTGCACTTTGTTTCCAATAGAGGTTTTTAAAATTCTCAAATCTTTACCATCAATCCAATTTTTCCAGCATTTTCATTAACTCCACATGCTTGATTCTATCAAAAGCTTTAGTATATTCAATAAAATACCATGAAAATTGCATTTCTTGTACCATGATCATCAATAAAACCACATTGAACTTTTGTAGTCTCTAGTCTTTTTCTACTTCTAGCTTTCATAACCAATACATTTAATAGGATTTTTGTCACATGCCTCATTCAACTAATCGTTCGTTGGTGTTCATATTCAATGGCCCCAGGTCTTTTGGGGAGTGCAATAAAGATCGATTTACTGAGATCCTCAGGTATTTCGCTACCTTCACAAATCTCACTGATAATAGCTGTTAACTTTTCTATACCAAATTTTTCCAAATATTTTGTTTGCTCTAGTGCAAGTTCATCTGGTCCTGTAGCTTTATTGGTTTTCGTTCTGTTGATAAACATTCGTACTTCTAACTAAAGAATTTTTAATCCGTCCATGTTCTTCTTAAAAAATTCGTTGAATAAATCTTCAATATACTCTGTCTACCTTTTCAATACTTCTTCTTGTTCCATACTTACATCACTATTCTTAGCTTTTATACATCCACTAGCAGCGCATTCTCCTTTACCTGTGATGTCTTTGATATTCCTATACACTGATGTAACATCTTTTCATTTTGTTTTTCTATCTCTGTACATTTTTCATTTTCCCTTTTCTTCATTACACATTAATCGAATTCTTTTATTCAGTTTCTTATACTTTTCAATACTACGAGTTTTCATCTTCCTTCTTTTCTTCCAAAAGTTCAAAGATTACCTCCGTTATTCATTTTTGTTTCTTTTGCCTTAATTTTAAAGGAACAACCTCCTTGGCTGTTTCATCTGGTGGTTCTTTAAAAATTTCCCATTTTAACATATTTCCTTCATCTTGAAGTTCTTGAACACGGTTTTAACTGCAACTATATACCATTTTTTAATCCGATCTTTACATTTAAAATTGTATAATCGAGTTTTTTTTGTCGCTTGTGACTTCTTAAGTTTCCTCAACCATATTTTGATGGCGCATACCATATGGTTCCTTCCACAGTCAGTCCCTGGGTAAGTTTTCAATTGTTATACTGCATTCTTGATGGTGATATAATGAATTTGGTTCTAACATTATCTCCGGGACTTTTCCATTTATATCTTCTTCTTGGGTGGTGTTCAAACCAGGTGTTCATAATGATTTAATCATTTGCAACACGCCAATAAATTTATTTCTGTCCTCTTTATTTTTTCTCTCCAAGTGCGTGCGGTCCAACAACATTATCCACTCGCTCAGAACAAACTTTCGCATTTATATCTCGCATCACTAGGATCACCTTTTTGCGTTGATTTTTCGTTTTATCATGGTCTTCATAGAAACAATCAATGTCTTCTTCCTAATTTTCAACTGTCGGTGCATAGACTTGTATTATTACAACGTTGAAAAGTTTAGCCTTTATTTTCACAAGCATTACTCTATTAGATATTGCCCAAAAGTCATGCACATTTCTTGGGTAACAATATATGTTAGAAAGGTTAGATCTCTAATACCCATGTGAGGCTGCAGACTTGATAATATATGGCTCGGTTCTGTGTCCATATGACTTAAGTGTCATCTATTTGAAATGCCTCTATAAATGGGCACGAGTTTTATTGAATATTTCTCCAAACCTGGGACAGCCTATCTGTTTCATCTCACTGCCATAAAATTACAACGAGGCTACGTGCCTCATATTCTCAGTTACATGATGTTGGCAGTTCTCAATAAATGCCTTCCTCATCTCTTAGCTTCAGAAAATGGTATGTGTGAGCATGAAACATGTTGCTTCTCTGGTATCGATGGAAGACACCTTAGGTGCTCTATGGTCCTGGCATTCAACAACACTGGATGCATCATGCAAAGCTGGTTTGTGACCATTAGCCCGAGAATCTGGCTACTCTTTTTTTTGTTGTTGTTGTTGGTCATTGATGTCTATTTGTGTATTGTAATGAATGATCTCGTTTTTTCTTTATTAATCTGTTTTGATTACGACTAGTGAGTAAAATAACTTATTTATTCATTGGTCGCAAAAATTGTCGGAGTAGAGCTCCATATAATTGAACAAATTGATTATTGTGTGGGTCATGTTAGGATTTCAATTATGTATCAAGATTTATACTTGCGTTCGTGTAGTGCCTTATACTTCAGTTGTCTCTTTTATTTTTATTCACAGCCTTAATGTGCAGTTCGTTCGTTAAAGTTTTTGTATTGATTTATGTTTGTATTTTTCACACGATCTAGCCATTAACGATTATAACTCATTAGTGTCACTTAGGACTACAAACCTAAAAATGACCGTCTTCACTCCGGACTTATACCGCTAGAAACCGGGTTTCGATACCCGTGGTGGGCAGCGCACAGATAGCCCTTTGTGTAACTTTGTGCTTAATAACAAACAACAACAATCGTCTTCACTCATGTAGTATTAAGCAGTTGAACAAATTTATCAATTATCCAAGCATGATGCATTTCCAGTTTAAAGTTCATAGTTAGTAATACATTTAAGATTATCAAATGCTACTTCTTTAAACATGTGAAATAATACCCTTTCAGCCTACTCTATGTTTCAGCCACAGTCATAGGTAATGACAACAACAAAATCTCAGCCAGTAAAATCGCTAAATTTTCTTCTAGTGACATCAGGACAGACATGGCACCACAGAAAATTTTGAAAATATCACTTTTGAAGATTTGATTTTAATCATTGATATTATATGATAAAACACTTTCAGTTAAGACGAAGACACGCTATCAAGTGTTTGTTTATTGAATTTCTCGCAAAGCTACTCGAGGACTATCTACGCCAGCCGTCCCTAATTTTGAAGTGATAGACAAGAAGGAAGGCAGCTGCTTGTCAACATCACCCATCGTTACATTATAACGCTCCTACGGCTGAAAAAGCGAACATGTTCGGTTACGGGATTCGAGCCCGCGACCCGCAGATTATGAGTCGAGTGCCCTCACCACCAGGTCATTCCATGCCTCCGCTACAGTCTGTTCTCAATAAGATAAGAGACAAAAGATTCAAGTCTGGCAACCATTTTGATTTTAATTACGTGAAACCAATACCAGATGAAATGGATGTTTAATGCCGTACGTAGAACGGGTACCTTTGCTGATCGTCTATATTCTGTAGACCTACGTGGCAAATGACGCATGTACACATTATGAAGCCAATGAAATATTTACCATGCGAGGCTGGTTTATTATAATTTCCATAAACGTTTCGTGAGGGTTTTCCTGGTATAAGTATTTTGAAGGTTTTTGTTGCATTTTTGCTGTTTCTCTGTTTGCCGTATGTTAGAGTCTTCGTTCACTTTATTACGATGCGTACCTGTTAATTAGATCATAAGTTTTAACTCTATGGTCTCTTGGAATGAACTAAAATGAAAGAAAGGAAGAGCGTATTAACTGTGACTGTGACAGACAAAATAACTGCTACTTCTGTCCTTCAATAACTAGTGTAGAACACGTATTCATGATTTTTTTCTAAACTGTTGTGCATATGTAATTCATATAGTTAATGCCATTTTTGTTAAACAGATGTGTAAAGGTAGTAAATGTGCACTGATCCTTTTCGGTAGGCAAAAGGTTACATGGCACAGTGATTACTCCATAGAACTCATATCTGCTTGGCCCTATTTTTGGATCGGCCCTGTGGAGCGAGTTTATACTTATTTGAAGGGACTTGTTCAGGTTAGTATGAATTTGGGCTCCCTCCCTCGTATACGTTTGTTTGGAAAGATAATTGATGTAGTGTAGGTATTCTAAGGATTATGGAATACTGCACTAAGACTTGCTTCTGACATAAAGGTGGTGTTGCGTCAGCGAGTCACATGACTACTGTGACGCCACGTTTCTAGAACTATCCTGTACTTTGGCGAATGCTCTAGTATTTACTAGATATAGGGTAGTCAGGTATATATAATAGGGTGACGGCGTGACGGGACAATAATGTGTGTATAGACAGTGAGTAATTGAACTGCAGTCAGAGAGCACGAGAGACGTTACAGCGTTTGTTTAACGCGATTGTTGAAGTTTAGTGTATCGGTAAAGTTATATTCGGAAAGAATAAACCAGTTTTATTAAGAAAGGACTTGTGTCGCTTAAGTTTCGTCGGAACGAAGTTACGGAAAATCAGTTAACAAACGGAGACGTAACAGTGGGGTACCTCAACGATTTTGGATCTCTTGTGGATATTTCCTTTCTACCTCAAAAGCCAGTTAGTCTTCAAACTGACATTGGTCTGCCAACCAATTGGGAACTTTCTCCAGTCGTTATGTGTATAAAAGAAGATTGCTGAGAGTATGTTAAACCTGTGTGCCTGTGACAGCCAAATAAGAAGATTGTGGAAGTGTTAGGCTTCGGCAATAAGGTGTGCGAGAAGATGAAGACAAATAGAAGACACGCGTTTAATAATCGGGAATTAAATTGACGTAGATATTCAAGAGTTGATAAAACTGATTATAAACGATTAGTTGCAAACTTCAGAAAGTACAGCAGGTCAATAAACCCTTAAAAAATTGTACTGTATACCGGAGATTGGTTAGATCTTCATAGATTAATTTTGCCACATCTTTTGATAAAAATATGTTATGTCAACGGTTAAAATAAACTACATTAAAAAATATTGCTTAAAGATATTACATGGGCAAAATTGTTTAGCAACACAAATATCCAGAGAATAGGATTTACATGAAAAACATTTAGTGGTCTCTGACATTTCTAAAAATCATCTGGGTTAACGAAGTGAACATTTGAACACTAAGTATTGTACAATTATAACGAATTTTATCCACAGGATTTTTTTTTCTACTCTTACCATATAACATCTCCCATTCCCCTGCTGATTAAGTCTTTTCAATAATCGAAACGGTGTAAAATCGACTACTGCAAATTCAGTTTTAAGCCCAAGGTTTACTACGATGTACAGTTGTTATTTGAACATATTAGACAATAAGTACCCTGCTATTTTTCAGTTTTCTAAAACGAACAATATGTGTTGAAGATACTTTTACATTTCTACATACAAAGACGTGCTTTTAAACGTGTTTGACTTTACTAGGCTTAATCTGATAGTTAAAACATATCACAACCTTTTAAAGTTACTCGTTTAACTGAAATATTGACCATGTACATATTACTAAAACGTTTTATAATAATAGAACTAATAATATAAACCTCTTATAAGAAACACTGTGTTAATTAAATAAAATACGTTAGATATATATTTTTTATGAAACCTCAGTTTGTGAGATGTTTCGCTAGATGGTGTAATTATATCGCTCAGTCGGTTTGCCGCCGACGTTTAAAAAAAATCTCACATTTCAGTGGAGGGATTCTGCAACTGTTGCACACTATATGAGTATATATCTTTTTGCTATGACAACCATCCTATCTGACTTTAAATATTTGTTTATGACTCTCTTATACTACATGATGTGAATATGTATTCAATTTTTATATGATATACACCCTTGATGTTACTGCCGTAAATTTAGATCACATATTTACCGAACACGGAAACTTGAATTTGTTTTTTGCTCGGTATGCAAGACTAACAGCATAAAAGTTTAAACTTTTAATTATTCATAATGTACTGTGATAAAGTCATGAGTTAACAGTCATGAGATAGACAAGCTAGTATATATATATATATATATATGTGTGTGTGTGTGTGTGTGTGTGCGTGTGTGTGTGTGTGTAGCGCTTCTGATCTCTAAAAGTTTGCCAAGTTTTGTTGAAATCCATCTTTAACTACGGAACGCGTAGCACACACATTCTAACACAGAGCGAAGTTACACGAAAATATAATATCTGTAATTAGGGTCAAACAGCGTGTTTTAATATAATAAGGCACATCAGAAGTTACACATAACTTAGTGGCGATTGTCGAAACCAATTAGGATAAGTATGCAGGCTTAGTTTGACATATACACGTATGTACCTTGTTGCTATTTCCAACAATGCATTGCTTTCTTTTGTCCTGAACTTCCATAGCCATTCTTAGGAATTTGGTGAATCAAATACTGGAGCATTTCAGGAATATTATAACTAGAACACTGGCATATCACTCTAGATAGAGTATGGCACTTATAAACATTAACGAAGATTCTACCCGTAATGTAGATATATATACCAGTATGATTTAGGGAACCATTGGGAGATTTAGAATACTAATTGTTGTCCTTAAAATTAGATGATATACAGAAATGAGTTTGTGACCACACTGACAACAGCCTCCCGAACTTGTTCACGACATAAACATTTCAACTATTAGAGTGTAAATATAACATATTTATGCAAACTGGACAATTGAAAGCATACTTTGTTAACGTGTGTTACAAGTAGGTGTCTGGGAGTTAAAAAGAAAGACGAAAGTTGTCAAAAGTTTACATACAGAAAAAAATTGACAACATATGTGCGAATCTTGAAGCCGATACGTAACAGAAAACTCACAACACGAAACGGTTTTCGTAATTTGAACAATTGAATTGAAGAAGTGGGCTTAGCCAAAAAATAATAAAGACAATGTAGCCAACTTTATACCAAAAACCTACCTGTTATTATCTATATAATAATAGTGTTTCCCTTTAACACAGTACAATAATGTTCAGTGAAAGCCACCAAGTAATAGAGACGTAGTTTTTCTGCTTTCTTGATAAAAGTGGTGGTATTTGCTTCTTTACTAAACAAGCGAAACACTCACTTATGTACTTTGTTATCACTTTTCTTAATAAAAAAAAAGGTTTGTTTTGCTCTCATTGAAAGTAACAATGATCTGTGTAGCACATTAAGTTAATATACTAGTTATCGATGTCCCATTCACAACTGAAAGATTACTTGATACGACTTCGAAGCATGTGAAATCCCCTCCAAGATCAAGCTTCCCCATGTAAAAAGTAGACTAGTCTTACAAGTGGCGTGTTTTCTCTATGAACGTGGCCGATTTAGAGCTAGAGCAGGAGGCCCTGTGTTGGTAACGGAATTGGCGGGACTACGGTGTTGTGTTATTGTACGGTGAAAAGAGGAAGGTTCAGTTTAGGGTGTTTTTAGGCTACTAGCAGCAACAGGTTAAGAGTCGATGTTTAAAAGTTCATTTGAAATAAGATAATATATCTGTAAAAAGTTATATATACATATATGTTAATCACTGGTAATTATCCATAAACCTTAGTAACACGTCACGGCAACGGTTCTAAATAAGTAAACGAACAATTGAAATCAATGAAAAAGCAACACAATCAACAGTGAAATTCAGCGTCAGGTTCAGGTAAGGAGAACTTAATTATGTCAGTTGTTACAAGCAATAGAATGGAAATACAAGAAGAAATGTCAGATTTATAAGTTTAAGCTGCATTTGGGTGTGTGTTACTGGTAATAACAAGTAAACGTTTGTGAAAGGCGTAAGCTAATACGGTTAGGTGAAGCCAGGTGTTCTTTTAGTTTTACGATTAACCTCGCTCTTGCACTTCTGCAGTATGATTTGTACTACTGCAAGAGAAGGCAGAAGTTTATAAATTAATTTTCAATCGTATTCCTAAAATAAATTAAGTTATTTTAGTATTTGTAGAAAATCCAGCTTAATCATGTTCAAAATAGTGTAATAAAATATGAAGTATTTAAAATCGTATTCAGAACACACAAATTCTTTATGATTATCACTAATAAAATTTATTGCACTTAAAATTCAAATAAGGTTAACAAGATGATTAAAGAAAATAATTGATGGCTTAAAGCTCATTTCAATCCAGTGATGTAATCAGAATTTGTAGAAATGAGGAGGGTACTTGGAGTAGGAGAGTAGTTGCACTATTGCTCGAACAACAGGTTTTCTGTTAATGTCATATCCTAACGAGATTACTTAGTGACCAATGTTGCTTTCTTGATTAAGTGGTTAAACCATTCTGATGATCAGTTATATGTGCTCATTTAATAACTTGGACTTAGTCTAAAGAAATATTTTAAGTTGCCAGCAAAATATGCAGAATCGGTATTTTTTTTTCCTTCAGATATCTGAATAGGTAAGTTATATTTGTGTAATTGTTCATTTGATGTGGTGTTACAAGGATTTCTATATTGCTTTGTATTGTGTACATTAATATATGTACTACCGATCCAATCAGCCCCTTCTTCTGGTCGCCGGTGGGTCAGCGGTAAGTTAGGACTTCCAACGCTAAAATCCGGTTTTGATTCCACGCGGTGGACAAAACTCAAATAGACCATTGTGTGGTTTTGAGCTAAAAGAAATCACACACACACACACTTGTATTAACTGAATGTACACGTAACGTAATTGTTGATATGCACAATGTCTACTGATGCATTTATATAACATTTATAGTGTGGAAATAATTAACCAGAACATTTACAAAGTGGAAAGTTTTTAATGGCTGTTGTTAATGTTAGATAATTTATTGTACAACTTGTACTAAAGGAACTTGGATGATTTATTAATGTGTCATTGTAGATTAAGCTGTGTAACTGCTGATACTACAGAACTGAAATTATATTGTCGGTATCCTTTAAAGTTACTGATGTCCTAACCTTTTCTTTGTTTTAATACAAATATTAAAAAGGCGATTCTAATATTTGACACATCATAAACACTTTTTGACGCACGTTTCGAAATGTGCTATTTCCCTCATAGAGTTGTGTAATAGTACTTTGATGTAATAAGCCGAGTGCGACATAATTCCTCAACAGGTGATACCCAAGTCTAATGTTTTTAATGCCATTACAGACAAACATAAGATAGGAAAATGAGCATGGCGTGGTTTCATCACGAATCTTTATTCCGTTTACACAATTATTCTTTGAGTCATGTACCTGTACTGTACTGTAGGCTATAGCGTAGAAATGTCGGAAAGTCTGTCAAGTGGGACTAGTTGTACTCGTAACGAGAGTGTGCCTAGTAACTGTTTTGAAAACCAACAGTAACGCCATATGGACGGTTGTTTTATTTATAATATGTAATATATATTTCCACGTAAAGCTTTTGAAGTAGAAAAAAAGTAAAACGTTTGGTACAAATTGTCTTTTATTTGTACATTATGTATTGTCAAAATTGACCCAGAACATAAAGACCTGAAGTTCAGTATTACTGGTAGCAGTGGTACTAGTACCACTTCGGATTAACGTGGAAAAAGTTACCGTTATTACGTTCAGTTTCTGTGATCAACTTAGATCAATTTAAAGCTTTCTGTAATTGTATATAATTATGACGTTTTAATTTTATAAACTTTAAAGTGCGTGTTTTGTTGAGCGTCACTAATAATTTTATTATTGCCAAGTTTCATAGAAAATAAGTCTCATACTTGATGATTTTACATAATTTTATTTAGTACTGTGTTTTGCAATAAAATAAATGCTTTTAATGCTTTATTGTTTAAAACCAAATTTTGCATATTTGAAGCATTCTTATAATAAATAATTTGGGTGAACACTGCTTTGGTCATTCAGTGATGAAATTCAGCAGCAAACAAAAGTTGATTATACAAAAACTTTGTCAGTAAGAAATGTCACATAATTTTCATTTCATTAGCACGAATATTATTTGTAACTCAGTTATAAGGTCAAAACAAATGTAACTTTCTTCTCAGAAATATCCCTTCTGTTATACACAAAAAAAAAAAAATGTTAGAAAAGAGATTGATTTGATGGTTTCATTGTTTTTCTGAGTATTATTTACGTTTGACGTTGTGTATTAAAAGGCTTATGGGGGAAAAAAGTTTATTCCCTTCGATATTTTCGAGCAAACTTAAAGCTTCGTTTGAAATTCTAAACAATTCAAATCTTTTTTTTTCCATTTTAGGTCCTAAAAGTACTTTCGCATATACCATAAATTCATTTAAAATGATATATATTTTCAATGTTTACATTTCATAAGCATCTCTTTAAAGTTTTGTTCGATGGCTTCACAACCAATAATTTTATTGGGTAATCTTTTTCTAAAAACTGCATTTAAGAAATCTTTATTTTTATCAACAGATCTACAGTGGCGGATGTGTTAATTTTGACTTTGCAGAGGCTATATCACTGCTTTCAAATTCTCATACCTGTAAACAAACATTATTACTACCCCCTTCAGTAATCCCAAGTTATATAAAGAAAGCAGTTAATCCCAAATTTCTTAAACTTCAAATTCCTGACACGTTCTTATACCTTTTACTACTGGTTGGAGTCCTGTTTCAACATAACAATAAAGAACTGGCCATCACTTATTTTCTGTGTAAGATACATAGTGGACCCTACTAGTAATTAGTGGGATTAATTACAGTGTTGTGGCTATTGTTGTTTATGTGTTTTCATATAACTTGTACGTTATTAGGGGCTTAACAGGCCATTATAGGCACAGATTCTCAAGCAATTTGGTGCATAAATAGTGAAGGAAAACTTAAAGTTGATAGGTATGGATCTCATCTGTAATTGTAGGGTTAACTTATCAAATCCTGAAAATAAGCGTCCAGACGATACAACAAGTTGTTTGGACGAATCAAACGAGACGTCGTTTTAAAGCCTAGCGAAGATATAAATTGTTCAAAAACTTTTTGTTTGTTGGGTAATATGTTTTTTTATTAGGCGTAAAGACTTGGAGAAACAAAGTTTTATTTCATAGAAACATAGGAAATTTAGCTAATATTCATTTTTTTCTTGAATATTTGTACTAAAATGATATTGCTGTCAAATTGACGTACATCTGAAAATAAAGACGATTAATGAGTTAAAATACGATATATCATCAGTTTACATACACAACAGAATATTAAAAAGACTCATTTCTAAGATTTATAATTAGACTATAATAGTTTCCATATTAATTTGTTTTGGAGATCTTATTTAATAGTTTAATGCCTAAGATATTTAAATTTTATTAGAATTTCGTTAAGAAATTTTGGATTTTTTGTTCTTCAGGAACTCCATTTGAATATAAGACTACTTTTTTAAAGAAAGATACTTCTTGATTTTTTTAATTAGACATTTTAAATTAGATTTTGCAAGATTGCCAAAAATAGCGTTTTAGAGGGGTGTTTGATTAGCTTAGTAAAAAGTTTATAAAATTAGGCTGACTAGGAATAGGAATGTGCTTAATTAATGATTGGGAATATAAAAACAAAAACAACATTTAACCCAGTGGCACAGCTGTATGTCTGCGGACTTGTACTACTAGAAATCGGGTTTCGATACCTGTGGTGGGCACAGCACAGATAGCCCTTCGTGTAGCTTTGTGCTTAATAATAAACATTAACTCGGCCTACACATATTTTCTGAGACACAGAAAGTGTGGTATTTCCGCAATGTGCTATTTATCAGCTCTCGTTTGTCAGAGTACAGATTTGGATGAAATTATGGGAAAGAAAGCTTAATTAGCTTGGATACACTCTTATATTTGATAACTAAAATACATTTAAGTCCGTCCTGTATAATTCAATAAATATATATTAACCAGAACTGGAATAGTTCAGATGCTACATTAAGCTAAAAGTTGATTTTTTCATACAAAAATTAATATCACAGTAGCCTCGAATAAATTAGATAGAAGCTTTATAGGTGGCTTATCATGTTCTAAATCCAAATTACTTTTTTTTTAATTCTACATTACAAGCATACTATTGAATTACATGTATACTTACAATACGCTGTTTGTGTGGAGAGGGGCTAGTTGGCTGGTTAGATGGTTGGTTTAGTTTTAAAGATTAGTGTAGCTGTGCTTTCGCGAATTGTTTGCAGTAAAAATTACACGTGTATATTGTTTTTCAAATAAATAGATGGAATTAAAACACTAATAATATTACAATCGAGCGTTAAGTGGGAAATATATTTATTGAGGACGGGGACAGACTGATATTCCGAAAATTTTCCGCCGCTTGAGTTTGCTTTTTTCTTCTTATTGTTATTCAACTTTTTCATCCTGTTTCTATAATAATAATGATATTAGTACTATGCAAATTTTGACATAAGTACATAATATTTCATAAGATTCGAAAGCTTGAATTGCAGCTAACAATAATATAGGCCTCTGGATTGATTACAAATATAATTCAAAAGTTATCGGCTTATGTCCCTAATATGACATTATAACAAGTATTTCTGTTTATGTAATATAACCTGAATGAACATTAGACTTGCATGTGCAATTGCTTTTACGTTCAATTTTCGTAATATCGAGCTGTAAGCATTGAAGACGCAACAAATCATTTGGTTAGGGTTGGGGCTTTTAGTGCACGATATTTTGTTGTTGGTTTGTCCTTGGTTCATTTCTTTTATAATTATTTTACGCAAATACAGTACTTAGAATTAATGTTATTAGTGATTTCACTAATAAGCAAAAATTATGGCTTTAAAATAAAGTAATTTAAAATTTCATACTATGCTTGGACAAAATATATTTCCGTTGTTCGAAGAACATTTTCATTAAACATGGTATCAAAAGTCGATTTGTTCATAGGTTGCTTAAACCTGTAAAATATTACAGCAAAATATTTTCATTTCTCCGCTTAAGATAATGTTATAACCTTTATGTATATTTTCTTTTGTTTTCAATAAATATAGAATTAGGCATGACCTTGATAACTTGAAAGTGGAGGTACAAGATCAGATTAGTTAGATAGCTTCATTAATGTTTTAAAGTTTCATGGTTAAGAACTGTATTAAAGTTAAAGAAGTAACAGAATACTTCTCTAATTCATTGATAATATGAAATTGGTGAAGATAGGTACCTAGAGGGTTCGCATGGGCTCTTAAAAATTTGGAAAGTCATGGAAAATGCATAATTATAAATCTAAGCCTATAAGTCCTGTAAAATGTGTTATTTGTATTCCTTAGTTTGGGAAAGTAATATAAAATAATTTTAACCACATTCATTTTACAGTAGTATGCATTTTTTTATTTATCAGTGTATAATTTTCATTGTTGCTCATTCAGAGTAGAAACTGGGTTGAAATTATTGATGTCAAACGTTCGCAACTTAACTTGTTAGTTATGAGCAGAGGCAATCACAGTCAAGGTCACAGTCGTATACGTAACGAGGCGATGCAAAGAACTTTAACATGACAAATGATGACTGTTGTTTAATTACTAATTCTGATTGTTTTATATTCGTTTAGATTTGACATAGCGTATTCATTTCGTTCTCTTAGTATCACGAATTTGTAAAAATGGAATTTAAACTTTCCTGACCAATGTTTCTAATAAGTTAACAATATGAAAGCACATATTACTTAAACTATTTCTAACATTAAACGCAGAAATTGGAAAAAAAAAAGAAGAGTTAAAGAATAAACCTTAACATTACAAATATTGTGAGTTTGTTCTAATTCAAACAAATTCGAGAAACAATTAGTTTGGAATAAAAGGAGACCTAAGAGGCAGTGTTGTGCCTCAAGACTAACGTGAATACAGTGCCCGAAAAATACCGTCCTCAATGCACGTAAAAAAATTGGTCTGATTTTTTTTTTCTACTTACTCGATATGGCAGGGTAATTTAAAAAATATTAATTAAAAAAAAAATACTCTTTGTTTTAATGCACACACTCTCTTAATTGTTTTGTGTGTGTGTTTGTCCTATTCTGCTTCTGTAAGTCCAAATTGTCTGGCCTTGGAACTTGCCAAAATCCTGAAATTTAATGTAATGGAAAGTGTTTATAGCAAAATTAAAAAAAAAGTTAAAATGGAAATAAATAAAACGAAAATAAGATGTATAATTGTTGAAAATTCCAACGAATATGTATTTTATACATGGGTATATGTAAAACATTAACAAACCGGCATTGTACTATTATTTCGTGTTCGAGTTTTCCTTATTGCAATGAATTCTGAGAAAAAGGGTAATTCATAAAAAGTAAAAAAACAAACAAACTATTATCTTACTACAGTAATAGCTGGTTATAACTACTTCATTAGCAGGGAAGTAAAAAAAAACTAGTTATTCATATTTGGCAAGTTTTATAATAGTTTGATTGCTGAAAGGCGGATCGTTTCGTATTAATGTATTAATTATCATTGAGGATAAATATTTATTTATAGTAAAATTGACCCAGTTTCTTTAAAATATCCACTAATGTACTTAAATTGTTTCATTTGGAGCATCTTTTTTGCGTATTAAATGTTTTAACTACATTACGTACTATTATTGTGATGTGTTAGGGTATCCAGTAATTTATTGTTTTAATTAAGTTGAAATAGTGTGATGAAGCCAGACTCGAAATTATGTGATTTGATATGTTTAAACAGGGAAGTGAATTGACTTTCCATTGATATACCTTTTGCTTATAGGTATATTTATTTGGTTTCAAACTTCACACAAACACATGCGATAATCCAATAAATTCCCAATTCGGAACGAACACGGGTGGTGTGTTGCTTTATGCAAAGTGACGCGTGATCAACGTGCAACATGGTTTTTAAGGGCTCTTTATAACTGTGTAAGGGAGGTAGTTGTTTTGTTATAAAGTCCCTGACTAACAATGGGCTAGGGAGTTAATTTTTAGGTCGAACCCTCACATACAAAGTTACCGCTAGTATTAAGGGCACTGTTGTTTTTAACAAATCCACCTGGTAACCAAATAACAGCTATCGTTGGTGAGCGCAAAATCTCATTCATTCCAACAGTTTTCGTGTATGATTTTTTTAATTTTGATAGACAAGTAGTAAATATCAATAATCAATTTTGTTATTTTAGTATCTAATAATTTTTAGAGCGATACGTTTTGTTGAACAGATTGTTCACACATTAGAATGATGTTAGTTTTGGCGATCTTTAAAGATTTGTAGGTTTTTCTATGGCTTAGTCTTAATTCATTTGCACACACTAACCTTAACAAACACTTCAGTGTCTTCAGGGCATTCGGAGTGAAAACAGCGACCTAATGACCTTTCTTGCTATATATATAGCTAAAGACTTAGCCACTGACATTCAGAATAAGACGTACCATAAACAAATTTACCTTCTCTTAGGACTAACGCAATCAACACGTCGTTAATTATGATATTACTCGTTCATATTCTTGAAAATATGCCAATTACCCAGAAATAGTGGACAGCGACATCTGTAAGACCTATGACTTCAGTATCAGGCTTGGTTTGTACCATGTGTCATTCAGTTAGGAGTGGAGCTTCACACGTTTCATAAACACCTCGTTAAGGAGATTCCAGCTTGTAATTAATAACTGGGTATTTAACGTCGGGCTTAGGTACACGTAGACGTGCAGGACTTAATGAGAGGGGGAGAAGATAAATTATCTGTAACACATTAACTGGAAGATTTGGTATGGTCTAAGAGGAAATCCTTTTGTAATAAGTGACATGAGCGTTATTTTTTTAAAGTCTCTTTTAGCGCCCCCCCCCCCCATAAAAACTTACTGTGATAAATGAACGCACCCTAATTCTTTATGATATATGATATGTGTCATAACTCGTATTTGTATACTGGAGGTGGTACCAACATGCGTCAGGCACACACACACGAAACTTTGTGTTAATATCTCGCGGTGTTTGTTATAATGAACGTAGAATATCAAGTTTCATAAAATCCAAATATTGGATTATTGGGTTACTCCTGAACATACCCTAATTCTTTGATATATGTCATAAGCATAAACTTGTATTGTGTATTGGAGGTGTAGACACTCGATTTGTTTGTACTAGTGTGCCTTTCGATCATAAAATGTTAGTTGAATTACAGAAATAATAATTTTAAATTTCATTGACTATGTCATCTACTTTTGACCATTAGTATTTACTAATAAAGTATTTATTTTTTATCACCAATAACTATTTGTACAGAATGGAATAGTAAGTCCGGTCCTTTTATCCGTTGTTGCAGGTCTCAAAACCACTCGGTGATTAAGTTTCATTGTGTATATAGGCTAGCAACTTTTAATATTAATGCTCGTTCTTGGTCACTTGCTTGTAGAATTCGCTCTGAACCACAATTTTCTACTCCGTTTATTGTTACCCGAGGACTACTGCATCTGCTAATTTAACTGGAGATCTTTTGCTCTATTACAGCAGTTTTGATAGCTACAACAAATTGTACCTATGAATATTGTCAGTATGAAACAGAGAATGAAGAGGATTAGCAGATGAAGTAGGATAGTATCAATGGTTATGCTAAGATCATTTGACTGACAGTTTTAGTTAACATAATGGGTACAAGAAAAATTATCAGATGTAAAAATCTGAATTTTTCACAAGGGTATGTTAAATTAAGAGCGATGCCGTGTTTAATTGATTTGGTTTCGATTTGCACCCAAATATATTTAACTTGTGTTAAGTTTTCCTGTGTCTAATGTCTTTCTTTATACTGTTTAAGACAATGTAATAGTGATAATAATTATTTTAAATTTGAATTACTCATGATCATGTGTAATTAATTTAGACGTTTTCCTGTAGGATTTTAGTTGTCAATACAATAGTTGTTTCTGAGCGCAGTATAAAAACTTTTATGAAAAATATTTTTTAATGATACCTAAATCATCTTCAGACATTTTCAAGCGCCTATTGAGTTTTTAACTGAGTTGTACGAACTTGTTAGACAATGGAATGGAAACTGAGTGAGGGCTGGTTTAGAAACTGGCGGAAACATCACTCCTCCCACATATGGAGTGTGAGGGTGTTTGAGATCAAATGTCATAGGAGGTAATTCAACATACCCATTTCAAAGAAACTAGAGGACTGTAGTTAGTTTCTCTTTAAGCTACCTAATTACCAGTATAATATATCGAGACTTACACCAGAACTATAAATTTAACAGCGTTTACCTTATATTGTTCTCTAGTCCGTGGCACAGGGCCCAATGGCTACTCTTTAAACTAAAATGATAGCTTACAGATAAAAAGTTAGTTATTCTCTGTTTATACCAAAGCACTTGCCCTGCCAGTAATCTTGATTTACTATCGTTATCGGTGCTCATTACGAGGCTGTGACCCGACGCAAGAGATTGGAAAGAATATTGATGTGTAACTAAAGGCATATTCTCTGTACAAGACCAACTGGTAGGGAATTAACTATAGGAAATTTCTTGCAGAACTTGGTAATCGTAGATTTTGTATTCATTTTATCTAACAAGATAAACTAAAAACACCCAACGAACAATTAGGGTAGACAGTCCTTCGTTTCGAGCGCCCTCTGCCTAAGTATTTTGCACAGTATACAAAGTTAGGTTCATTTACTTTAGTTACAAACTATGTTCAGTTACTTGTGTGCGCTATATAGGGTACGAACATGCGTCACAAACTTGTGTCGATATCTCGTGGCGTTTGTAAGTATGAAAGCAGGCATTTGTAAAAACATATGTTCCGTAAAATTCAAATACAATATTATCAGGTTACTCGTTTTCCAATTCTATTAAAGATGCGAAATTTAAAGACAGCAGAGGATTACTTCATTTTCAACCTTAAACAATCCTTTGACAGTTCCCAGTGATATATTAAAGTAAGATAAATTATAATATCCAGTTGTTCAAGCAACAAGGTTAAAAGTAGATGAGGTTTGTTGACATTGGCGATGCTTGTGTGTGTGTGTATATATATATATATATATATAT
>NW_013665641.1:1177664-1182482 GCF_000517525.1 Limulus polyphemus | reverse complement strand
TCGTATGTAGTGAGTGTCTGTGTGTGTGTTTATATATATATATATATATATATATATATATATATATATATATATTATTGTTGCTATCTGTTAACAACGGAAACAAAAACGCATCTCAGGCTTAGTTATGATTTTTATTACTAATGTTAAAATTGCATAATGACTTAGAAACTAACCTAAACATAAATTTTTTATAGTATTTTTTTACACGTATATGTGTTTTCCCCTTTCTATCAGTAACTAATAGCCTAGTTCAACTCTTTCAATTGTAAGCATTCACATTTTTTAAACGTTCTTGTTACCAAAAATAATAATAATGATTAAGAATGTTTCGGAATTGTTTCATATTCCATAATCTGCGTTAAAATGTAAAATAGTTCATTCACAACATTCAAACTACAACAACAACAAAAATCCATCAGCTATTAAGCAAGAAGTGTTTGGTACAACCAAAAGTTTTGAAAGAACAGTAACAATATAATAGAATAATAAAACATTATAAACCACGGCTACAACTAAATAAACAAAACTAGAGAATCTGGAATTGATTAAATTAATGATAACAGGAGCGAGTTGATTATTTATTGTATGGTGTTCATTGGAGATAGACTTTAACAATGATATCGGAATATTAAAAGTTTTCAAGAAGGATGGAGTGGTTGTTAGTTTCACTATGTAATCGGATACAAGACTGGGGTGGATCAGTTAGTTTATATCCGCTTCTAGATTCGTATATTTGTAGATGATGTTCACCAATATAAGTAGCACTACACTTATCACAAGTTTATGTATAAATGATACCCACGAACACATTAGGATGGGTAGAATCATAGAATATGTCTGGTTTTAAACATGTTTTGAATTTTAAATCTTGACTTAAATACCAAATTTAACTCAACTTGCAGGTAGTATGTTTGATTATTTTTTGAATTCGGGATTTAAATTTAAAACTTTGGATGCCCAAGGTGTAATGAGAGCCAGCGGATATTTTAAGACTGTGTGGTTTCTTGGTAGGTTCTATTTTATATGTGTAAGAATTTAAATGGACAGCGTTTACTTTGTAATATGTTACAAATTTTGAGAATTTCAGAGTGAAGACAGAAGTAATCAGAACAGATTATGCACTCTTTTAGGAATTTAGAACACAGTTGTATTTGCAAAAGTCTGGTGTGAAATTTTTATACACACACAAGTAAATATTTTCTCACTTAGCAAAGAGATTATTTTGTTTACTTGGACGTCTTGAAAAGTAAGTTACTGTTTACTCTTCATCTCGTATGTAAAATTTGTACATGAATGTTCCCGCCCCGGCGTTATGCTTCGCTTACCGAAAATATACAAAAATGGTTTACCCTCAGACCTATTCTTTCCTCTCTCTCGGTTCCTGCGTCTATAAATGTGCTAATTATGTTGAACCTGCACTAAGCTCACTAACAGAGAACGAATTTACTCTTAGACCTTTTTTATATTTCTGTTTGTTTAAGTGATATCTAAGTTTCGTAATTCAAATCAATCCCCCTCCAGTAGCACAGCGGTATGTCTGCGGACTTACAACGTTAGAATCCGGGTTTCGATACCCGTGGTGGGCAGAGCATAGATAGTCCATTGTGTAGCTTAGTGTTTAATTACAAACAAACAATCAAATCAATTCATTATGGCCAGCTTTGATATTCAGACCTTATTCACTTGTATACCGTTTGAGGCAGCATTCCAAATAATTGTTAAACAATTATATCTAACCAAACTTTCACTGCACTCTAACTGATCAAAATTCGAAAGGCTTCTTAAATTAGCCCTTAAGAACAATCACTTTGTTTTTACTGGTAAACTTTATGATCGTATAGAGTGGTCCAATGTGATCAGCCCTAGGTCCTACTCTTGAGAATATTTTTCTCTGTTATTATGAAACTTCAGTAGATAGAGAAATGCCTCTCCTATTACAAACTAGTGTTATATAGATTTAATATGAGGAAGATACATTGATGGTACTTTTTTACTTTTTCACAAAACTGATTATACCATGAAATATTTAGTATATCTAACTAGCAATACTTAGTTTGCCCTTGAAGAAGAAAGGTCCACCTTTCGAAAGTGCTCGAGTTGTAGGGTGTCGAATTTTTGTGTTAAATTGATTTTTTGTACCATGTTTTCTTAACATCATTATCGTAGCAATACGTATGTATAAACTTTACATGTTAGATGAAAGAAAACAACAACTTAGCGTTTTTAGACGTTCAAGTTAACAAAATAAACAATCACTTTGCTACATCTATTTACCGTAAGAAATATTTACATGTACTGGCTTATACACTATTCGACAGTTTCATACCAGACTCTACATAACCTTGTTCTAAACTTCTAATGATAACACGTAATACCTGTTCTGACTACTTCTGTCTTCACTCTAAAAGTCCCAAAATTCATAACATATTACAATGTAACTGCTATCCACTTAAATTCTTACACTATCACAAGCACATTTTTTATAAATACAATAGAACCTATCAGGAAGTCACACAAATATCCGTTAGTTCTTATCACTCCTTTCATGGGTAAACAAAATTTTAAACAGAAATCCCGAAATAAAAAAATAATACCAGTAAAGTATGATACGTTTAGTAATTTAAGTAAACATTTAGAATTGAAAGTTTGTTTAAAACTTGATATATTTTACCTATCCCTGTGCTCTTATGGGTCGTTTATAAATACACTCGTGGTAGCTCTAAAACTTACTTTTATTGGTAAACCACATGTAACGTACAAATATGTGTACATGAGCTCAGGAGAATTTCAGCAAGAAGCGGATATAAGCTAACTAATACATCCGAATCTTGTATCCGATTTGTAGTGAAAGTATTAACAAAGTATCTCCAATTTCAATGATCATCCCACTGAAAATAAGAACAGTTCGTTCCTGTAGTTATTAATCGTATTATTGCCCTAATTTTAGTTTCTATTGTATTATTTAGTTGTTTTTTAGTGAAGATGCAGTTGGTGTATAGCCTTCCTGTATGCTTCTTTCTCTTAACAGTATTATTAAACTTGAATATGCCTGACGTTTTATCGTAAATTCCGTTATTTTGTTATTAAAATCTGTGTTCTGTCTAAACGTTTGGTTCCTTAAAAAATTTCTCGCTTAGTATCTGATATTGTTGTAAATTAACCAAGATATTTTAAATGCTGATGATGGAATTTGAAACAGATCCGAAATGTCCGTAATTAAAGATGTATTTGGTGTTATCGTATTTCTAATATATATATATATATAATATATATATTATAAAAATTATTATTACTAATTTAATTATCTGTTTAGTGTTTAGCATTTTAAGAAAAAATGCGCATTGAGGTACTACTGAAACATAAACATACGACTGTTTATTCTTATGCATTCATTGCAAGTCAAATCTTTATCTGAACCCTTGGTTTTTTAGAAAATACTACAACTGACATATATTCCTCCGCCACTTAGAATTGGGTGTTAAGAAAATTATTCATGAAATCAGGTTTAACAAAATAAAAAATAAAATAGTTGAAGTTCCTAACCTCCCCTTTCAGTCCATTAATTAAATGTGGCACTGAGAAAACGTTACCCCGTTGAGAAATGGGCCGTTCGTGTCGTGCACGTACTTGACCTTCCCATTTTCTCCTTTGTAAACCTTGGCGCCTTTCAGACTGTGTCGGTGGCCTCATAGGTAAATACCTAATCACGAAATTTTGAAAGTGAATTTCTAGAATTTTCTACGATAATACAACAGTTTAAATCTCTTCTTTTTTTATTTTCATGAGATTAGTGAAATCAAAAATAAAACATTTGTTTCTGTTGGTTCACGAAAAACATTGCTATCGTAAGAAATTTAGAACTATTATGGCTGTTAAAGACTAGGGTTTGCAGCAGTGCTGTTTACAAAATGAAATTTATCACAAACTTAGTAAATGTATTAACTTAAGTCAAATAAGAATTTCGGCTCAGTGCCACATTCGATATTGTAATAACTTAAATGTCCACAGTATTTTATTCTCCAACAAGAAGTAACTTCATGTAATATAAAGAGTTCGTGGTGCGAATATTTAAAAGGTTTACCTATCAATTGATTGTTTAATGACAAAAATATTATATTAACGTAATATGAATTAAATTAGGAGCAGTTAGATAGTTGTACTGCTGTTGTTTAAAACATACTGATATAGATAGTATTGATGTTGTTTATTGTTCATATGTTGTACCGTTGCTGTAGAAATAGTTTTTGTTAATAGCTTGTACCGACGTTTACGTAGATATTCATTATTGACATATTATATAGATATCGCTGTTTATTTAAATATTAGGTCGTCAAGAAACTAATGCCCTTTTTTTTTAGATGAAAAACCCCGAACAACTTGTATATCAAAACAAAACATTTAATCAATGAAATACTCTCCATTCTTATCGATGATGCTTTTCCATCTTACAATCAGATTGTTAATGCCCTGATTAAAAAAATCACTTAGCTTTGAAGCAAAAGACATGTCGATGTCCTCTTTAACACTTTCCACATTTGTATACGTCTTCCCATTAAGATGGTGTTGCAGCGAACGAAAAATATGGTAATATGATGGTGCCATATCTGGAGAATATGATGGGTGGGGGAGAACTTCCCAACCCAACTCCAAAATCTTGTGTTGAGTCAAACGTGCCACATGTGGACATGTATTGTCGTGGAAAAGAAGAGCACCATTCCAATTGACGAGTGAAGGGCGTTTCCTGATGAAGGACTCGATTTAAACATTCCAGTTGCGGACTATAGACCTCTGCATTGACAGTTCTGTGGATTGAGG
>NW_013665641.1:1171345-1176925 GCF_000517525.1 Limulus polyphemus | reverse complement strand
CCCTTCTTGTAGTCAAACAGTATTACATTCCGAATGTGTGTGTCGTCGTGTGCCATCACTATAAAGGATTAGAGTATACTAAACTTTACGTATTATATAGGCTACACTAACGTGACGTTTAAGCGGTTCGTTTAACTATTATACGTGATGTTTTTTTTGGGGGGGGGGTTAATGAAAGTGTTCCAAAACGCGACATTAATATTTTGACGACCTAATATATGTCATTAGTGGATAGTTGGTATGTTTTTGTGTTTAACAACAAATTTAAGTAGTAAAGCCTTATAGTTTAACCCAGACTAACGGATTATAGCACTGTAGAGTAACTTCGGTATGTTTTTCAGATGACTGTTGTTGTGTTATTGTTTCTAGATAAATAGCTTGAGATGCTGTTGACTTGCTACGGTATTTGCGTTCGCTCTGTTGCATTTGTAATTTCAGTAATATTCTGAAATAACAATTGCTACTATTGTTATTTCAGTAATATACTGAGGTATCTGTAGCTGCTTCTGACCAAATACAACATTTTTCACAGGTTATATGTCACTTTGAAAATGGGTAATTTCTTCTCCCGGACCTTCTTTCCACATAACTGGTTCTTAGAATTGCATAACTAACTTGTGGAATGCTTGTTTCTATAGAGGTAGAAACCGGTTCTCCAATTTCAACTTGTACAACACAGGAGCCGAATCATCCTTGGTCAACCTTGAAACGACAAAAAAAAAAAGAAGAAAGAAAATAATATCAACTTCGTTGTAAACGCCATTAACTTAGCTTGAAGATCGAAAGCCACAAGCGGGCAATAAACGAATAACCATCCACATACCCATTGGCTAGCTAGCTTTCAGGTTTTTCCATGGGATGAAATACACTGTAATTTTATTTCCGAGTTATTTTTTAGATTAATTGTTATGTTTGCTTTTCAGGTTCATTGGTTATATTTTTTAAAGTAGTCCAACAACATTTTTTTAATTGAACTGTTTTCATCTAATAATATTAAGTTAATTTCTTGAATGAAAATATATTATTTTACGTTTGTTAGTCGTCTTTTTGCCTTCTGATAAGAACCAGTCAAATGAAAGTCGTATTTTTTTTTCTCTCCATTAAGTGAAATAAAAACCTTGCTTAATTGAGCAACATATAAGAAAACGTTAAAGTAATACGATAGTTGCCTTCTCTGATAATATGAACGTATCCTACTTTAAACGATAATTTTTAAGATGCTGGTTTACTGGTGAACATTCTTGGCATTGAAATAAAAATAAACACTTTTTTTCTTCGAAAGTGATATTCTGCATTAAAAGCTATGGAAATAAACGTTTCGTCAGTATTAAAAGGTTTTAAAACATGGGGTAGTGTACCCTTTCATTTTTTGACATTTTTTTTTTTTTTGTTAAAACAAATAAACCCTTCCCTGATAACATTTTTATGTATGAGATCTTTGAAATAGTGCATTTTTGAACGTTTTTTTTGCAATTCTTCATGACTTAGATTAAGTTTGAGCGATGATACTTAAAAGGATTTTATAACTCAAATTATATGTTGGATTAAATATAACGAAGTAATATGATTTGATATTATTGCTAAAGTTTGATCTTTATAAGCCTTGACAGCAATGTCGGGTGTCTATCATAAGTGGATAGTGACTATTTTTGTATAGGTTTGTTAAACTAGGGGTCAGTTGATGGACACATTACATTGTTATAAACTAGTGTAACCACCACCTACTGACGAATGGGAGAACATTCCCTGTGTGACCAAGAGGTAGTCATAGGTAACCAGTTTTCCTCATAGATCTTTGGAAATACAATAACAAATGTAAGAAGAATTGTAAAGATTCTTAACTCATTTACAGGAGTAGTGAATTTCTGGTGTTTACAATGAGGGGAGGTGTTATTTTCAGCAGAAGACAAAAATCTGGTTTAACTTATCTAACAGGGTATATGGAATTTAGTGTGTGTGTGTGTGTAACGAAGCAGAACTGCCCATTTGACTGACTATAAACTGGAGGAGATGGAGAGGCATTCCTGCATTGTTCCCCACTTCCTGCACTAGGATGGCCTGCAGAAAGGCTGAGCATGATCATCCAAGTGGAATGTGAAAATTAGGGCTTTAGAACCTGTTCAGGCTATGAGAGGACTCGAGGTGGTTACTTTCATTAATAGTAGATATAGTTGTCTACTTTATGAAGCCAATCAAACCATAAACTGTACAGAAGCTAACTGGCGAATCTCCTAAAGAGGTTTTAGTATATCCAGTCATTAAACATTTGGATAAAGGAAAGTCAACTTATAGGCATCTACATGATATATAGGGACATTATTGTAGCAAAACTACAAAAATGTTTAAACCAGAAAAAAATAAGGTGTCAAAAAGAAGGTGTATTGATAACCATCAGCACTTTTACCTTAATTTACTGACTGTTCTCCAGAGCTACCCCTCAGCTGAGCTGCTACGTTTTCAAAATAAAGCCACTTTAAGATTCAAAGTTGCATTGGTCTTGGATTATTAATATATTAACCGAATACCAGATAAATCATAGAAATAACGATAAAATAAAAAATGCCCTAACAAATTAAGTTGCTTAAGTTTATACGAGATGTATTTACAGAGGACAGGGATAACTAATGATCATTTATAGACAAGCTACGATTCTTATCAACTCCTATACAAGCTCCACTAAGATATGCTCTTTCTAAAAATTATTTTAAAACTACAATCCATATCCGGCAATGTCTATACCTTGAAAGGTTTTAATTAGTCATCTCTATTTATGCATTTGTTAACAGCAGAACGACAATATAGCACCCATCCTTCACAAGTTCGAA
The DNA here is from genome assembly GCF_000517525.1 of Limulus polyphemus. Taxonomy (NCBI): domain Eukaryota; kingdom Metazoa; phylum Arthropoda; class Merostomata; order Xiphosura; family Limulidae; genus Limulus; species Limulus polyphemus. The sequence continues at coordinate 1,174,100 of NW_013665641.1, read as the reverse complement.
TTAGTCATTCATGTTTTTGAATTTGTAAATAGAATTCTCAGAACTCAACAGAACATTAAATTTTTAAACAAAGTTTTAGAAAATTACACAGCAAAGCTATTAGAAACTCAAAAACAAAACATGTTCAAACATGCTTCTTGCACGTGTATTTTCTTTAAAAGATCGATATGTAACATTCTATATTAGCATAAGGTGACATAATCAGTACTCCGAAATTTTGCTTTTAAAACTATTTTGATGCTACAGCATTACATGAAAATTATGATTTAAACATTTTGTAGTTGAAAAAGTGTTTTGTAAAATTTTAACAACAGACTCGGAAATTAACATGTATCCATAAGAGTCGCTCGTAATAGGCCTTGCACTTTATATGTATAAAATTGTTTTTTGCGTGTATATTTTTCTTCCTCTTTATGTTCATACGTAATGAACTGACAGATACCCGTTGTCACAAGTGGTATTATTCTGCTATTAGAACGTGTCAAAGTTCAACAAAATATAGAGCAATGGTATTTAAAGTCACCGTAAAACTAAGGGCTATCGAATTCATATTGTAAAAGTTGTTGAAAATGTTTATAATTATATTTGTAAACATTTGCAGCTTCGTGAATATGAATTTTTAGCCGATCTAATGACCGTACTCTGAATAGAGCTACACAGAGCTGGCCGTGAGAAAAACTTGGCTCAGCTAAGTGCAACCCTAAAGGACAGAATTTCACCATATTATTGTAAGATTTCGTTTGTATTGTTGATGTAAGCTTTAGTAATTTTACTTCTTTTCCTAGTAAATTATTCTCAATGAAGACTTTTCATATTTCTTTTCTTCTCTGTTTGTAAATAGCTAGTTCTTTATTCATATGATGAACTTGTGTATATCTTTTATTTTAAATATACAGATATTTATTAAAATTGTTACAATTTAAAGTATGTACCGTTTCGTTCGACCGTACTGCAAGTAAGCCATCTATACCTACTTACGCATGAAAAATTGGTAAAGAGCAAATCTTTCAAACATTGGTGTTCTTCTCAGGGTATTAAGGAATTGATAAAAATATTGTTCTTTTTACTCGGAATCCCTATTTTATTGTAATGTATCTAACAAGGGAAAACTTAAGGAAGTAACTGATAGAAGTATTGCCGTCGCCGTTTATCCTATGAATTTTTACGTTGTAGTGGGATATTTAGCGAAAACTATTGATAAATGAAATTAACACACTACTGTGTTTTCCGTCTTTCCGAACTCTGACCACCATAAAACTTTCAGTGATTCTTGGGTATGCACTAAAATGATTCTAAAACTACTTACTTTATTCATTATACAATTTTTGTGAGTTTTGACAGCCGTTTCAAATTCCCACTTTCTTCTGCCGGCTAATAATGCACGAACGCCGTCCCGCCATCCCCAGTAGGCCAGTGAAATGCTTCTGCTTGGCGCGGGTACCTTTGCTTATAACGTGTGATATTATTCACAAGAAAGTATTACTTTATGCCCGTTTCAAGCCAGGTAATATAGGATAAACGAATAAAAATCAACTTTCTTATCTTAGTATGGGGTATGGGGACATGAAATGCAAGATTATTCTTCAGAAGAGAGATTATAATGTGCAAGTTTTAGAAAAAAATTGAAACTGGTTAAACCAGTTTTTTTTTTCATTTTTAGCATTTAGTTTGTAACGGTGGGTTGAGCAACTCCCTCGTTTGAGGCAAATTTATATTTAGACACCTTTCGTTACAAATTTTCAAAACTTATTTTGGAAATAGGGCAACACATTTATTCAGGAAATTTGTAACTTCATATTGTACGCTGCATATCGAAATTAGGCTATTTCAGGTTGTACTTGTATATAATAGCAAACCTTAAAAACATGTGAAGTAAACTATTATTCGTGACACGTAACTAAACATGATAAATTCTACATTTCTCCAAGCGTAGTTGTGACGTAAGTTCCTATAATACATTATAACAAAAACTTCTTGTTCAGTTGTATTGTACATGCACACTTGACTATTAAACTGCATTTGCACGTGTTCACGGGATTACGTGACGCAGTAATGTTTTCCAGGAAAACTGGTACTATGTTATTTAAGTGCTTGTAAAAATACCTGATCTGCAAGTTGCAGTAAAAGGATAAGCCAGATAAAAGAATTATAAACGAAGGTGAGCGTGCAAATTTGTTTTTAGGAAAATCATTTATTTGATTTTTTCTGAATTTTACTTTAGTTGTTTGCTTCCTGTACGTAGATAATTTATTATAATACTAGTTTCCCATGTTTTTACCTTTAGAGGGAAAAAACAAAGCACTCTGCGCTGAAAGCTTGAGGTCGTAGGTGCGATATAACGGTGACGGTCAAATCCCACTATTTGGTGAGACGAGTGTACCTCAAGAATTTTTGGTGGGTGCTGTGGACAACTGACTTTCCTTCTAGTCTATCAGTTCAAAAATATGGACGGCTATCTCATATATCTCTAGAGTAGCTTTACGCGAATATTACAAAGAAAAAAAACTAAAACGGACTGAAGTTCACTCAATATACATTATATAGGACGCTTCACAGAAAGTGATAATCAGAATTCGTACTATTACGTAATAACTAATAGAGACCCGTAAGACATTTGCACTCAGATTAGTGACTTTATCGCAAAAGTACTTCTTTAAATATATCTAAAATAATAGAAATGAATTCTAATTGCATACACCGAAATGTGTAAATCCACTTGTATTTAGGTCGTACCTTACAAGACATTAACTAATGT
>NW_013665641.1:1168611-1170019 GCF_000517525.1 Limulus polyphemus | reverse complement strand
TTGAATAACTTTGCACATGTGGCTTATATTTGCACCAATTGAGACTCCTAATTGTAGTTTGAAAAAATTCCCTAAAATTAAGTATGTTTTTCTCTCAAATAAAGTTTCCTTACTTTTGGTGCAAGGAAAAAAAAAGAAAAGAGGAAGAAACTGAATTGAAATTAGAAATACCTCGGGTAGTTCTTAATGAATTGCCTTGAAATTTGGTATGTGAAGTAAGAGTCCAGTAGAGCACATCCACTGAAAATATGTAGTAGCTTGGATTAACACAGTCCGAAGTACAATCGCTATCACTCCTGTTAATAACACACAGTGTGTCCTGCAGCAGCTTGTTTTTGTCTGTCAACGAGTATGGCACAGAATGGCATAATGTCATTGTCATCACATGACGACTGTCTTTGATTTCAACTTTTGTTGTTGTTGTTTTTTTCAAAGTAGCTCACACAAACAACACTTAACCCGCGTGTAATTTCCTAAAAAAAGAACATTACACTAAATACAATTTCTATGAGCTTTCTCGACATATTTAGGTCTAAAATGCTCATGCGCAGTTCGTTCAAACTATTTATCACTTTGTGAACACGAATTCAGATGTTTCTGCATATTCAGTAAAGTTTGCCTTCATTACAGTTTTACCTTGCAATAAATTAGCTTAGGTTCGTTTCTAGACTGCTATAAACACTTTTTAGCTACTTTTTCTTTACTACGGGTTTCATTCTTCATTTTTGTGAGTGTCTTTGTTTCAATTCGTATAACCATGTCATACACTGAACACTTGTAGCTGTTTCATACTCGTTACACTGTTATAAATACCGTTACTTTACTTGCAGTTTTATTAAATAAAGTTATGTTTACTTGAGTTGGTTTTTCTGACTGTGTAAATTGTTTTCAAATAGACCAGAATTTATCGATCTAACACACAATGCCTGCAAGAAAGCGTATCCTATTAAATGGCGTGCGTGAAAATGATAGAATAAGGAAAATACAAGCGAAGGGGATGAAAACTATCGCAAATGTTTTGCGGATAGTATAGTAATAATAGTGTAAAACTTTGTAATGTGACGAGGATGAGAAACGTGCAATACTGGTGCCAGGCTGTTGTTGATGTTGGTAGTGACCATACCCCATATTGAAGTAAAATGTCATGAATTGTAAAGATGTGAATCTGCCGCTGAAAGTGGGATGAATGATCAGTTATTAGCATTCCGGATCATTTCAAAATTAATAAAAAAAATCAATTAATGGTTGTCGTTGTTACACCATTTTTCTCTTTAAGCTAAAATAGAGTAAATTCTAAATTTTCTTGGTTTTATGCAATGTCTGTCTACTCCCCCCCCCCCCTCTCACACTCACTCACTCACACACACACACACACACACACACACACACACACACACACACACACACA
>NW_013665641.1:1148121-1168376 GCF_000517525.1 Limulus polyphemus | reverse complement strand
TATTCAATTATGTACCAGCTGCCCAGTGTCGGCTAACAATACGAATAATTAAATTGTGGCGAAATGCTACAAGTTCTTTAAATACCTATAGAATGATAAGTTTCTTTTTGTGAGTGTAAAACGCTTAAATAAACCATTTCGAAAAAACAAATTGTATTGCTTATTCTGAGACATTCATACATAGATTTATAGGATATATTTTACTAAAGACTTCTGTAGAAATGAGATTCACGCAACTTTTCTGTGACTAAGCGATGAGTCTGAAGGCTTATAACTATAAAAATCGGGTTTCGACACCCTTGGTGGGCACAGCACAAATAACTTGTTGTGTAGCTTTGGACTTAACAAACAAATAAATACAAATATTGGGATTTAAAATTTCTCCAATTTAACATGTTGAGTGAAACTATAAATAGAAATTCGGAGCAGATTAGGCTAACAGTTCCTCTAGTTTGTAGGGTATTGTTTCAGGAATTAGGCCATTGAAAAGTCCAATGAACACTTTTTTTCGATTTAATGCAAATGTCTAGGTAGGGGAAAAAGGCAAACTGAGAAATTGCAGAGAAGGAAACAAACTACACATCACTTACTAACCGTTACAAAATGTGCAGATCACAAGATGCCACTTCTAGATACCAACGAAACTAACAAGAATAAGAACTAGAGCAGGCAAACGGTTGGTATAACTATCAGTTCGTGGAATTACTTAGGTGTATAAGGAGAGGATCCCGGTATAAGTCACTTGCTTGGTCAAGGTTTACTTTAGAGGTTAAAATAAAACCACATTTAACCAGATTTCGCTAAAAGAACACAGTAAGGAATGAAATAAAGATTTAGAAATATACTGGAATAAACGAAGTGGAAAAACATTCTTAGTGTAACTCGTTACACTACGTACGACTAACATTGAAATATCTATAAAAGTATATGCAAATAAACTATTCTCAGTTTATACATAAAGAACTAATAGTAGACATCAACATATTCCGTACTACAGCATGGACATGTATTTCCATAAACATGTAATAAAGGCATATATTTTGGTGTCAAATATTTGAATTCAGACAGTTGTTTAATCCTAATTACAGGTTTGAAACTGTATTAATGGAAAATGTGGATACTTTTAATTAACAGTATGTTCATTAGTTTAAAGCAACATGATAGCTGTTAACCTTTTCGAAACGTATAATTATGATTTTAGGACCATTAACTTTATTTTCTATACTTATAAATGATAGAACTAGAATATTTCATTATTTCTTATTATGTAATGGTTTGTAATTTTGGACAACAAATCACACTGTTAGTAAACAGTAATAACAAAATAGTTTGCTGTTTTGTTTTGGTGATTTTGTGTAGGCTATATCAGTGAGAATATCCCTTTTCTGCTTTAACACATATATAAAATACCATTAAAGTTAATATTTTAGTACAAATAATCGTTATTAAGAAAATGGCTTTGGATGCTTATGAATAGTTTCGACTTCTCAGTGTTTAAACTGAGTTTCAAACAGACCATTAAAGACTGAATTATTAGAATTATTTTATAGAAGACTAAAATAATATAAATAAATTAGAGCAAATGCAGTTATGCGCTGTATTGAAATTTTGTTTTAAAAACATGTTGCTGTATAACATACTGATAGATAATATCGTTAATGAGGAAATATTACCTTATTTAATTTTTTTTTTTTTACATTTGAACAGTATTATTTTTTACCGCGTGTATTTCTTGTTAGTTTAACATTTATGGAAACACGGTTGATTAAGTATAGTTACATTTAACGAAAACACAAAAATTGGGTACAAAGAACTGTATATGAAAAAGAAAATGGCCACGTTTTCAGTACTTCTCTATGAAACATTTTTTTTTTTAAATAAAGGTTATGCTCTTTTTCATTTATTTTTTAAATTTCATTTAAATTACTTTCGTATTTATTGCATTGGGTAGTGTCTGTTCTGTTGTGAGGGGGAGAAAAGCTAGCTGCGGAACTGTATTGATGCGGACAATACATCAGTTTCCTAGTCCTGCAAAACGAATAAGAGGTTCAGGAAATGTAAAAGTACCGGCAAAATATAGCTAAGGAGTTCCTCAAGAACTAGCAGGAAGTGGAGAGGGGAGGAGTAGAGGAAGGGATGGTAAAACAAAAGTAGTTTAGTAAGTAATTCACAGAAAACATTGACGAAGAATGCGTTTATAAAAGATAACACGAAATCTAGATAAAATGGTAATTTAAAAACATGGAAGGCCACGTAGCTACTCAAAAGATGGTGTGATGTTGGCCACTTTGAGTATCTTTCATCGTTTAGAATGTCTTGGAGAACATACCAATTCGTTAAAAAAAATGTATCAACATATTTTAGTTTATGTTATTTATAGATGTTTTCTGAAGTGCAGTTTATAAGGTTTATAAAAGTACAGATTATTGATGCCTAATATGAAAGGTGGCAATTTTTAATTGAATATGCAATATGAATGTAATTAGAGAGTAGGTAACGTAATCCATGACAAGTAGGATGTGACTTTAAAATCACTTCTGACCCATATAAATAGCAGTGAAATACAATTTATAAGGTTTTAAAAGTACAAGTGGTCTGACACCTAATATGAAAGGTGGCAGTTCTTTAATTGAATGTGCAATATAAATATAATTATAAAGAAGGCAATGTAGTCAATGACAAGTGAGATGTGACGCTTTCATACTGCTACTACGAAGAAGAAGAAAAAAGCCTTGATTTTTTTTCCCCAAGAGAGCGCTTGTTGGAACATCTTTGACCTTCAGAACCGTGTGGTTGTTCGCGATAATACGCAAGACTGAAGAGGTAAAAACGGTAGATGTTATTTATGACAACCTATCTTGCGGCTTGAGGGGTGTGTGTGTTCTTGGAATTTTTTTAGCTGCCATTAATGAGTAGTCGGAGAATGTGATCAGAGTAAAGTTTACTTTTTTTTTTTGGTGGAGAAATGGTACATTCGATAGCGCGTTGAGTAAAGTCCTTGTCAAAATAACGCATAATGTATATAAAGTTTGTAAGAAATAGTTTGTATTCTTCACAGAATCCGCAAAACTAAATGGAAGAGAAATCTGGGAGTTGTTAAAATTGCACAGAAATAGCTATTCACTTTCTAAGATGAAAAATCTTTGTATCAAGGTAGACTTTTTGAGTTTTGAACTGAAGAACGATATTAGAATGTGGATTGTGGACGTGGTGAATAACTGACAAGGTTTCATGAATGCATGCACAATTTGGCAACTTTTTTTTTCCTGTTCCTCTTAGCTGTAATATTCAAAAAGAAGTTACAATACGGAAATGGCCAGGTGACTAGGGTGCTCGACTCCCAATCTGCGGGTCGCGTGTTCGAATCCCCGTCCCACCAAACATGCTCGCCCTTTCAGCCGTGGGGGCGTTATAATGTGACGGTCAATCCCACCATTCGTTTGTAAAAAGAGTAGCCCAAGAGTTGGCGGTGGGTGGTGATGACTAGCTGCCTTTCCTCTAGTCTTACACTGCTAAATTACGGACGGCTAGTGCATATAGCCCTCGTGTAGCTTTGCGCGAAATTCAAAAACGAAAAATGCAGAATCTCTGATGTTTTAAGCTAAACCTAAAACGGTGGTTAAATGGAAGGAACATGTTAAAGCAATAAGTTGCTTGGGTTTGCTAGGTTTATATATCGAAAACAAACGCAAGACGATATAAAATAGTCAATATTATCTATCTTTTAGACTGGGAAAGAAGTTATGTTAGATGATTTGTGTTGAAAGTGGTTTATATTCCATGGTTAGGGCTGGTATAAGCTGTTACCCGATAGCTGCGTTCTGTAAATATAGATATTTAGACCCAGCTATATCAGAGCCTCTTTCGTCTAACTTTTGAATGTGATTGATTTCTCCATTGCTTGTTGATTTTAAAGCATTATTGTTAGCAGTGGATAGGCTGCTAACCTTGGTATTATATTCGAGGTAAAACTGATTTCTTGATAGCATCTGTTAATGAAAAAGTCGAGGCTTTAAACTTACCCTCATAAAGTACTTCCCTATCAGAAGGAAGTGAGTTAACATGATAAAGAGTGAATGACCTGGTTATTAGTACAAACCAATTAATCTTAAAAAAAAAAGATAAGGAAAAAGGCGGGACTAAATTATGTGAAACAATTATGCATAACAATAATATATTGCAGTTTTCTCGGTATGCCCATAGACGCTAATGTTAGTACCAGGTTTAAAGAACTTTTGCTGTTTCCTTGAAAAAAAAAAAATAAAGTCCGGAAGGCTAAGTACAGTAAGCAACATTTCTGTTTGTTGTTTGAGGGCATATATTTTTAGTACGTTACTGTCGTGAATTGATGATTTTTCATCTCAGTAGTGTTTGTCCCATCAGGCACAGACATATGCAGCTTTTTCAAACAATTTTTTTTCCTCGTCAGTAGCTGTGATAGTTTGTTACAATAAGAATTATAAGGATTTTAATTACGTCATACTGAAATAACCAAATGTACTGGTTTTTAGAAGGAAAAATGTTTAATACCATTTGAACTACATTTTTCCTATTGTAGAGGAATTAGTTCTGCTATTATACACTTCCTGTTTCCAAAATATTTATTCGGTCAGTTAATGATAAAAGTTTTATCAGATTTACTGTGATAACTTTTCTATGAAAAAATAAAAATCGCGCTTTGCAGTTTTGGGTTATGGATGCCTTAAAAGATTGACGGTCAAATTCCACTATTCGATATGTATAGCCTAAGATTTGACAGTGGGTGGTGTTGACTAGTTGTCTTCCCTCTATCACTTCAAAATTAGGGACGGCTAGCGCTGATTGTCCATTGTGTAGCTTTACCCACAACACGATAATCGAGTTAAAACAGAAACTGATATTTCTAGTATTTTATACAAGTAACTCCTGGCGTATAGTTTTATCTTATTTTTTCTGATGTTTGCGATGTGTTAGTTTGAGTGGAAAATATATTGTTTACTTATTTTTTAACTCAAAAACTGAGTATGTCACTTGAGCCAACACGTCATTCTTTTCTTTTTACGTTCACAGTTGTAATCAGAATGATAGCCAATAAGATATCTTGTAGGGCCCAGTCATGAACTGCCTCATGTATGTTACAATCGTGTGTCTATATGAATAAAAACATGCTTTTTCTTTATATCTGAGTGGTAAGAAGTAAACACTGGTTCTTAAGGACACTGGTATGTTGGCTATGTATGAACATTATCATCACGTTTCTTTTATGTTAGACTTTCTGCGTCGTCGACCAAATGTTCACTACTTGAAAGTGATCTAAGTTTAATGGTTATATCTTCATTCGTTAAATAAATCACGCATTATATAACATCTTTAGCATATCATCATATACACTTCTTAGAACCAGAACAGCTGTTTGTATTTTACATGATATGAACTTGCACGTGTTGGGGTCAGTCTTTTTACTTCAAAAACGTCTTTGTTTGATTATATCAATAATATAGATACCTGAAGGAATCTTTGTGTTATAATAAAGCAGTTATTATTTCATATTGGTTGCGAGAGAAATAGTAAGATACTTAAGGCATCATCTGAATAAACACTTCTTTTATTAAATCGCATCGGAGATTAGCAGGATTTTTCTGACATCGTTGAAAGCAGATATCTTGGAAGTTTGAAAACGAAGAAAACTCCGTTGAGATCTTAGATTAAAACAAATTCTTAGAATGCTTTATAATCATTTGCTCTTTTTTTCACATTATAATAATTGATCCACAAATCCAAATTTTAAAGCCAGTAGTTGAGAGGTATGGATTTAATAAATTTTCTAAGTAGTACATTAACTAATATAGGCGCGACGGGCAAAAACATTTGCGGTAATTTTCATGCTCTTCGCTTGTATTTTCCTTATTTTCATGCACCCATTTAAGTATGCTTTCTTGTATGGATTACACTTGTTAGATCGATAAATACTGGTCTATTTGAAAAAATTTACGCCGTCAGACAAACCAACATAACTTTTTTATTTAATACAGTTGAAACAAAGAAACTCACAAAAACGAAGAATAAAACCGTAGTAAAGAAAAAAGTAGCTGAAAGGCGTTTATAACAATATGAAATGAATCGAAGTTAAATTATTGCAAAGTAAAGTAAACGTAAAGTTGTAATGAAAGCAAACTTACTCGATTGTGCAGAAACGTCTGAATGCATGGATTTGAACGAACTGCATATGCGTATTTTAGACCTAAATAAGTCGAGAAAGCCAGTATAAGTTGCATTTAGTGTAATGTCCCTTTTTTAAGTGCTGTTTGTGTGAAATACTTTGCAAATAAAAAAAACCTAGTTAAAAGCGAAGGCAATCGTCACGTGTTGACAACGGCATTATGCCATTCTGTGCCATACTTGTTTCTTACGTATTAGAATTTGAAATAGCCTGAAATTGAGTTAACTGATACATATAAGTTTAGTAGTTAAATTGTACTTTGGATTTAGTAGTTAAGTAAAAGCCGATATATAGTCAGTTTATGATATTTGCCAACAAGACTGATACACAGTTTTCTTTTTTTAACACAAATACGTTTTAATATACAGATAACAATACAATTTACGATAACAGTTATTACAAACAATGATTTATAAACAAAAGTTTCACAAACTTACAAGCAATATAAAGTCTTCCTTTTAATCTGGAACTTCTTCGATATGTTATCGAGGGTTCACGATGAGCGAGTTGACGTAGATATATTTCACTTTGAATGATTGGATGAATGTATTAACATTGGAAAATCTCTGTGCCTTAAGGAGAATAGATATATGGAAGACCATGGTCACCAACTTTCTTTTTGAATATGGTATATAGAGATAATGAAGTCTAACTTAAAATGTTCTGTTAGCTTCAACCGTCCTTCACAGTGTTGGAATATAATTTTGTTTGTTGTTAAGCAAAAAGCTACACAATGGGCTATCTGTATTGTGCCCACCACGGGCATCGTAGCCCGGTTTTTAGCGTTATAAGCCTACAAAGCTACCGCTGAGTCACTGGGAGACTGGAATAAAATTAAAAATTAATATATTTCAAACCTATGAAGAGTACATAATACACTGATTGATAAAAGATTCAGCAGGTGTTCTACAGCTCAAATTTTGGAACTTAAATTACGGAGTCGCGATTTTTCAATTTAGTGTTAGTAATTATTTCAAGCTTGAGGTATTTGGTGTATTAAAGGTTGTAGCTGGAAAGTGACTTGAAATAATTGCACCTTTTATAGTGTCTTTTGTAATATATACATCAGAAGAATGGTTTTTGTTCTTGTATGTTAAGTAATACTACTCTAGATGTTTTGTCGGCAAAATCTTATTTATTGTCCGAGCGTTCGTCTGTCTCCCATTTGAAAAGATGTCGCACGCAGGCAAAGCTCAACATTCACTTTTGAAATGATGGGAGAATAATATTGATGCCAAATTTTATTTCGTAAGCAAATTATTCTACACTAACTTGTTAGGAATTAATCACACTATCATTTACATTTCAAAATGTGATGTAACTTAAATAACAAAAATGTAGATTTACCGTATGTTATTGTTGAGCGGCTCTTAGCATGACTGAAGTGCTCAACAAACTACTTTTCCCGGTGGGCGGTATAAGTAGCTCAGAGCTTTGACTCTGAGTGAAATCAAGAATGGAACACAATTAACCTTTTTAAAGTCTGGGAAATAACTTAAATTGGTAGTTTAACTGAAAGTTTGCCGTCACTGGGGACGGATACATTTGCTAGACTAACTTTAACTTTTTCCGTCACTGAGGACGGGTACTTTTGCTTGTAATGAATATTTAGTATGATGAGAGTGTCACAAAATAGACACATTCAAATGTTCGTTGATTGAAGATACGCATATTGTTTAAACACTGTTATTCTCCAGTTACAAAGACTACTACGAATTTTGACTTTGCAAAGATTCAAACACTGAGAACTTGGCGTCAAGTGTTCAATGACAGTTTTGAAATACACCTAGTATTTTGTGTAACTTGAAATGTTTTATTTTTGTTGGGAAAACTGCCCAATAAATGCACATATACATTTTTATTTGAAGCAGACATCACTATTCATGAAGCAATAAAAATTTTACTTTCAACTTTTACTTCTTGTTCGCGACCATGAACAGTAGCTTTATGACCTAAGTCAGTAGACAGATGGGGAGGGGGACCCTAGCGCCGCTACTACCTAGCTTAATACTCTTGTCGCTAGGCCAAGTATTTCAGCAGGTTTGTCTTCCACTGTTGTCTGTATCTTGTAGAAGGTTATTTCCATAGGAAATGACGTTAAAGGAACGTTATTGTGCAGACGGAGATCCATTGAAAAAACTTTCTTGAACTTGTACAAAATATGCTTTGATGCACACTCAGCGGAACGTCATTCTAATGTCTTTGTACAGCTAATGACACTTATTATTCAATTGAAGTATGAAATAAAATTTGGAGTTAACTGCCTATGACTCATGCCAGCTGGAGACAAATTGGAGCTATTTGCTTGAATATTAGCTTTCTAAATCTTCATCATACATTGTTTCTTTATTGCCATTGGAGTTAATATTGTTCTGATTAATCACGTGATCTACAGAATAAACGCTATAGTAAAATAATACTCGGAGTCCTTGTGCAACCTAAAATATCATAGTACAGAGTATAAACAATTTGGACTTACGCCAGTCATATTTTACTGTTTTAGAAGTTGGCAGGCATATGGTGAGGTTGTGTTATTTCTGTTAATGTGTCTTTATAAGTTTTTTTCATGATGCAAATCTAAAAACAATTTTTGAGAAATAGTTATTACCTAATATTCTTATAATTTGTTCAAACATGAAAACATATTAATGCTGTCAGTGGCTGTTATATTTAGAAAGACATTATAGGTAAAGCTCGGCGACTTTTCTTGTGCGCATGCCACAAATATTGTAAATCGCAGTTGATTCGAACAAAAGGAATCTTATAAAGTTAACAATTTAGAATCTGTTTTCATTTTCGTGTTAATATAAGATTCTGAACTGCCTTAGCGGTTGTGTTTTCTAATCCGCCTAGAGCCTTATGTTCGAAATATCAAAAATGGAACCCGTGATATGTTATGAAACTAGTTTTCTCTTTTAAGGTTAACCGGTGTAAAGTCTATTATGTCAAGAAATTAAGATCAGTATAAAATTTCCCAGCATCTCAGTTTATTATTGGTAGCATAATTCGATGAGTAGTGTCATATATATCAGATGTACAAGATATACAAAATTAGTTGAGACCGTATTATTAATATAATGTGTACCAATTTGAAATAACACCTTCTATCAGTTTCATCAACAATACCATTACGTGAATGTTGGAAAGTAAACATGTACGACTGTATACATAATAAGCATCGTGGCTAAGCGATAAGCCTGTAACGCTAAAAACCGGGTTTGATACCCATGTTATGCACAGCGCAGATAGCCCATTGTATAACTTTGTTGGGAAAACTGCTTTATAAATATGTGTGTATATATATATATATATTTTCATTTGAAACGGACACGTCGCTATTCATGAAGCAATAAAAAAATGTCGCTGCGCGCTTTCTGTTTATACTTTCTTGAGTGCGTTCAATTTATGTTAATCGAAATTAAGTTTTAAATGTATGAAATGTACATAATACACTTGTAATTAATTTTTTAATTGTCATTGTTGTAGCATCTAAAAAATTAATAAAAGATTCAGCAGGTGTTCTACGAATTGAGGAACTTAAAGAAAAGAATCACGATATTTTAGTTTAGTTATTAGTTATTTCAAGGTTGATATATTTGACGTATAAAAGGTTTTAGCTGGAAAGTTACTTGAAATAATGGGAAATCGCATCTTTTATAGTTTCCGTTTTCCATTTTAATGTATGCATCTATACAAATGGCTGTTTTTTTACATTACAATAGATGTTTTATCGGCAAATTAGTGAATATTTAGTGTACAATTTCTTGAGATTTTATACTTTTATAGGTTAATTTTAAATTTTGGTAATTGATGTTTTCGTATGTTAATTTTTTTTTTTACTAAGGGATGTCCTGTAGTAATCACTGGCCTAACATAATATAGGAACCATGTAGCTTCGATAACTGTCGAGTAGATTTTGATAAGTATCTGGTTCAATTTGCCTACATTGTTGTTTTCAATAGAGTAAAAATTTGGATTATTTCAGTCTTTGATGTGGGACATGTGTGTTTTGTGGAAGAAAGAAGCATTATCTGATTGGAATTTGTATTCACTTATGATCTCCATAGATCCCATGCGGTTCTTTTCACTCTATAAAATTGGGACCAGTTGTCAAGATTCCTGCATTGACATGCTTTACTCAACCAAGGCAGTTCGGTGGGTCCTAGTATTCTTGGGGTTATGTACAGCGTGCATTTCCCAGCCTTTTCAAAGCACTCTACATAGAGCTCACAGATGGTTCGTGATTATATGTAGCCACTTGAGTGCATTTTAGTCGCTGTGAATTTGTTGAAAAGTTATTTTGCGCTGTCCTAACAGGTAAACGTTTAAATGATAAATAATATTCAACGTTAAACCGGTACACAATTAAAAACATTTTACTTAGACCTATCCATGGCCTTCAAAAAGTTGACGATTCTACATGTTTCGACGTTACAACGTCATCCAACGTCGAAACATGTAGTAGAGTCGTCAATTTTTTGAAGGCCATAAATAGGCTTAAATAAAATGTTTTTAATTGTGTACCAGTTTAACGTTGAATATTATTTATGATTTTAACTTTATACACAAGGGCCAAAATACTATAATTAAGGTAAACGTTTGTCACACTTCATCAGTAATTTCCGCTGACCTGAACGTTTTAATTTTTTAGATCTTCTACTATTAACTTCCCGGTGGTGTTGAACATCTCATGTAGGCTATACTAAATTGCGCGTGGCTAAGATTTCCTTTTTAGAGCATGCTCGATGAGCCATGTCACATGCTCCAAGTGTGTCCGAATATTTTTGGTGGGTTAGTGTGTATGGGCAGCAAAGTAAAAAAAAATCTTAACAGGTGATGTGTATCACAATTTTAGAAAGAGAGTGTGTAATATTTTTCTTTTCTAACCCGTTTTATTAATATATAAAAACTGTTTTTTGAATGAAGTTTTTTTTTTGTACAACTTTTTGGGATTTTAAGTAAGAAAGTTGAAAGATTACGCTTTTAAGAGTTTTTCATTAAAAATTTCAAATTTCTTTGAAATGGAAACTTTCCAATTAATCTTATTCTTGTATTTAATTTTTGATTACTATTTGATATATTCTCTTTTATCCAGCTTTAAAAGCGTTTAATTGTGGAAGATTATTATGGTAGTTATTATAGCACTGTAAAACAAATTTTGACTACTGTTTTAATTTTAGAATTTAATTTTAAACTTTGGTGAATGATGTTTTCTTATGTCACCATTTTTTAACACAAAAAAATATTTTACCTTCAAGAAAAAAATACTTATTGGTCCGTTTAATGTTAAAAATATTCGTTTGGTCGAAAAGGTGTTTATGATACAGCGAAAGGGCTATTATACCATTGCGATAAAGATGAGTATTTATAGTAGTCGGGAGTGTTTTTTCCAGTTTTTAGAACTTGTATCTGTGTATCAAACACATTACCATGAAAAATAATTCTTTGGTTTGTTTACTAGGTTTTAATAGCAAAGTTAGTAACCCCTCCCCTTTATCTGAACACTGGTTATTCCAGCTATTCAATGCATTTCACTATAACTATATTCACTTTCGAGGAAGTTGAGGAGTTTCAGAAGGTCACTTAGTTGTAACTTAAAGCCACTTTATTGCTAAACAACTTTTATGACTGTCTCTTTTCATCGTTTTAAGTGTCTTCCAGTAAATTCTTATTCTTATCTTAATGTTCAAGGACTTACAGTTTGGATGTTGCAGGTATTTGGTTTCTTCTGTTATTATTTGTTGTTTTTTATTTGATTTAAATTTGATATTGGCGATGCAATTTGAGACTTTTTTGTATTCATAAGCATTTTAATTTGCAACTATTTGATACTAGGTAAATACAAAGCAAGGCTTCGCCGAAAGACAGTGTCTTCTGTGTGTGTGTCACTTATTCTAGGATCTGATAGAACCCGAAACTCCTACATATTTTTTTCACCTGGTTTGCTCTACATGTGAAGAAAATAATAATTAAATTTCAAATAAAACTAAGTTCAAGCACGTGTGAGAAGCCATAACAAGATTATGTTACAAGAAGGCTTATTTTAACTCCTGCTGACACTTCATCTTATCAATATCAGTGCCTTTGCATGGAGTATATAATGTTATGTATGACGACTTTAAATATCAATATGAAAACGAAATATTTATACCTTGCGCACTATGAATTTAATATTTTTATTATTATATTGATCGTTTTTTTTGCAAAGATCGCTTGTAAGTTACTAGGCTGAAAGAGACCAGTAGTTTAAAGATAATAAATTACCTGTTTTGTGAACTTAGAAGTTATTTACACATCGGTAAGAGAGAACTCGTAGAGAGCCTATAATCTTGGTAATTTTATTGTACCACATATTTTCTGTTTATGTTTTGTCCTTTGCCCGTATTTTTTATTTAGTTCAATGTAGTGTTTTACAACTTGCTTCAGCTTTTGTAGACATATCCTTTGTTGTTGTTTTTTTTTTAATATATTAATGACAGTTTAATTTTTAAAAACTTTGTTAAGAGTGATTTATATTAAAGCTACTAACAGTTTTTAACGGGTATTTTTTGTGTGGTATACTTGGTAAAACTACTATTTTATTTCACTTCAGCCGTTGTAAATCCAAAATTATACATTTAGCTTAGCTTGAATAGTTCACAATTATAAATGTCCTTACCAACTGTAAAAGTTAATGTTTGTACTCGACGGACATAACGATTGTCCTGGCCTCTTCATTGGTAGAAGTCACCAGATTAACCTTTATCAATTAAATTGTGATTATTGCCTCGACATGAGCATTTCAGGGGATACATGTATGGTATATTGAGATGTAGTTTCACATTTATTTAAGTAGATACTTTTCAAGGTGTGACGTCCTCGTTTCTTATTGGATTGTCTACAAAGAAAAATTATTAATTACATGATTGATAGGCGAACAACGAATTGAGATCATAGACGCGCTAATTTGCCGACTTTCATGGGGAACATACCGAGAGTGTTCGTATTTGAATATTAAAATATAAACTATCTCGATATTTACATAAAACACAATGCATTCCTAATGTTTAAGAAGAGTATTTCTGATAGAGGTTAAGTACCAGTTATGTTTCGATAGGCGTTTCTATTTTTTTTTCCTTTGTGTGTATTGACCTCGAGAACTCGATTTGTTGGTGTAAACCTGGAACTCTGGTTTATTGCTGATTGTTGGCAACTTAACGAGTAGAGGTACGTACACACTACCAGTAGTTTAACAAATGTCAGTCACTTCCACTGTTGCAAGTCGTTAACATATGGGGAGCTTGCCTTGATTATGAGTTCATGATAATTGGATCATATCTCGGAACAATTATTTTCAGTTTGTTGAAACATTAATAAATAGCTTTTGGGTTTGTTTTCACTAAAATAATAGTTTATTGTCGTCTAAGTCTAGAATAACTTACCAGGAAGCAGGAGTTAATGCTTTTGAAATTAGCCAAAATATGATATAGCTTGGATTTGTTACATTATGACTGGAAAAATCATATAGCTGATCGTCAACGATTTTCAATCCCAGCTTGTAACAGAGAAGACACACACAAACAAACAAAGAAAAAACGCACAGAAGATATATGACCAAGTTTAAGAAAAAACACACACTAAGATACGATGGTAATAAAATCTAGGAAAACCTTAATTTGGCACAGCGTTTTGGGTTTAAACCCTTCTCCAGGTGATGTTTTTATAAAGCCTGTATATACGACTTTAACAAAAAATCAGCCTAAGAAAGGTATAGCCCTGAAATGTTGTCAAATTAATGTTTTCCTAGATTTTATTACCATTGTATAAAGTGTTTTTTTCTTTTCCTTTCTTAAACTAAGAGACACCATGTGTCGAGTCTGGATTTTGATAGATATCACCAGAACAGTATATACGATAAAGCAGGAGAAAGTACTCCTTATAGATAAGCCGAGAGAAACCCTATATACTTGTTACAATACATCATTATTTTAAACATTAGCATGGCAGGGATATTCTGACGAAAACGTGATATAAGATGACGAATTTTTTGGTGACTACATCGTGGTCTAGAGAGGCATAATTGTGGCTGTACGCACTAGCTTGTATCATACGTAGAATGTGATGCAGCTATAGGACCAAAATACAAAAATGAAATTTTGAAATGAAGTATTTGAAATGATCTTCAGTAGCGCCGCTGGTTCAGACTTTGTACTGATTGGCGATAACGTAGTAGTTCAAGGGTGGTGCAACTTATTTTGTAAAAGCAGCAGTTGAAGAAATGGACTGACCAGTGTCTTCTCTTGACCTAAAATCCATTAAATATGCATGACATGTGTTTCCCCCTTCCCCAGCAACTTGGCCATGCTCTGCTAGGGGACTGGAAATTCATAACACAGTGGCACATCAACAAACTAACTGATGGGCAGTGGGTGTGGGTGCCGGATGTGTCAAGCAGTGATTGACGCACGCGGAGGTTAAATTCCTCAGTAAACACGAGGTTCATCATGTTAAGACACTTCATATGGTGAACTTTGATTGTGATCTGTATTTTCTAAACATAAATTTCCTTAGCCCTACACTTTAGATTATATTTTCACCATTATGTGACTTGCGAGACGTAAGTTATTGTAAATAAAAGTATATAATCTTGAGAACAATGATATTAGAAATGAAAATTTTATTCCTTAGTAATCTGTATGTTACAAGAGTCAAGGCAATGCGATAATATATTAATTTGTAAATGCAGTAAGTTCTAGCATTAGTATTGTTCTTTCGTTTTTACATATGTGTCTATATACGAAACTTTGTTGTTTTTCTCGTATACACCGTATTTCTAGAATTAAGTTCAATTTCTGTCTTGCCTAAACTGCTTTTGGAAGAGATAATAAAACTCGTTCATTGTAATATACCTTAGATAGTGTCTAATATTTTTTTGTTTTGGGTTGTATTTTTACCCTTTTAGTGCTATATATATTTTGTATTAAGGTGAAAATCAAAAGCCATTAAGAGTGCAGCCATGTTTTGTTTAAGGGGTTAATTACAACATGCTCCAGACAACTTTAAGTCTGATATTTTGAATTTCTTGTATTTGATTGTGTATTTTCATGTTCACGATTAGTGTACAGTTTATACTGTGTATTAGAAATTAAAATTTGCCTGCTATTCCGTTTATTGAGGGTATCAGAAATTAAAAGCTGACCTTTATTCTGCTTATTCAAGGTATTGGGAATTAAATGCTGTCTGTTATTCCACTTATTCTGGGTATTAGGAATTAAAAGTTGCTTGTTATTCCATACTTGGACTTCACACCATTATAAAATGCTTTAATTTGGTCTTTCAAGTCATGCTTCGGAATAATATCGTTAGTTGTTCTAATGACAGCAGTTTTCAATCAACACCAGTGATAGCTTTGGAGATGCTAATATGTCGGGTTGCGCAATGCTTAAATGAATTCACCATAACCTACTCGTTTGTCTCGTGATGGGACGAGAACGGAAAAGCGTATGTCACTAAATTTGTTACACATATTTTCCATGACATACACTGAGAATTTCAAGAGGTAAAAATAATGAAGAATCAACGTTTAAAATGATAACATCAGCTATCAGATACAGTTGATGTAATAAAGTAAGACAAATTTAAAACGTAACCGACCTTCACAAGCCCTGAAAATAGATTGGGTCGAATTACGGTTAAAATTTCTTTATTTAAAGGCAATGTTATAATAATAGCAAATCTTTTTCGAATGTCATCTAGTGAATGTGTTGTTCAATATTCCTGTCATCCATAGGTCTTGGATTCAGTTCAAAGTACATTTTTCGTTGCTGTTTTTTTCAACAACTTATCACTCCCATATGTTTTGCTTGTAGTTCCTGATGACAGTCTGTTTCGTCCAAATATAGCATTCTCGAAAAACAAAGTTTAAAGCAAGATGAACTTTCGAACTTAGTGGAGTTTACAGCTATCACTAATATTTTAGCCAACTTGGCGAAAATTCAAAAATGCAAATTATTTGTTACGTCGTATAAATAAATTGCAACAAAATTTGAATAAAGTAAATAGTCTTGCACATGTTGTCCCCAGGTTCCTAGATCATGCTGAATATGTAAGCCTGGCATAACCTGGTGGTTACGGTGCTTGACTCGCAATCTGTGGGTTGTGGGTTCGAATCCCCGTTACCGAACATGTGCCTTAAAATAAATGTACATTTCACCTATCTTCAGGGACTTATAAACCACTGTTAAGATTTGTAAAAATTCTGTAAAAGATTTGATCCCAAAATAATAATATTTGAACGTTAAACACCGAAAAATCGACAATATTCAAGAAAACAGAGTTAAAATATTCTACCAATTAAAAAAATGGTTTAAAAGGGAATATTATATTTAACTTTATCATATATTTTGAACCCTACTCTCACATACAAATATTTGATATTGTTGGAAGAATGAACGCAATATCCAAGATTATTATAGATTGCATTATTTTTTGTATCCAACAAAATTTAATAGTAAAAGGGACGAGCGTGAGGAAGAATTAAAATCTGTTAATTTATACCTAGTCTACGTTTGAAGAATTAGCGTTTTCTCTGGTTGACATTACTTCTTTGTCCAAGTTAGACCACTTATCAAAATGTGTAAGAAAAAGTGTAGGGCATTCCAATTCAAAATTCAGTAGTTTTGTTTGTTGTGATCATTTTGATGTTGTTTTAGCAAGTAGGAGCTCGTCATCCTGTATCCTGTCGTTTCTGTCTCAGACATTTAACATTCCAGGACTGACAGGCTTCTATTTGAGTAAGGATGACTAGTTCTTTTTAAAGTTTTTGTATTTGTTTTAAGTATAAATAATTCTAGGCAGTTAGTTGCCATTGTCGTCACTCTCCAACAGTCGGTGTAACTTAATTCAGTGGGTGGCTGTCAGTAGGTGAATAGCTTTGCGACGCGGTCGAAAGTTCTGTCCACGTTCTGCTTGTCTGGGATTCTTGGTCGAGCACTTGAGTTAGCCGTTGTAGATTGAAAGCGTTGTGAGATGTCCGTGTTTAGACAACTGTCAGAGAAAGCAATATTTGTTTATGATCTTAGGTGTGTTTCACGGTGGCAGTCATATCGATGGTTCACAACATACCAAACATCTTACACAGTCATTAAGCAGTTTTCCACCAGTTTATTTCGGTAAATAGGCTTCCATAAAAACATTGCAAAACACTTCCCAATGAACTTGTAACGTAACGTAAACTGAATGTATAATAAGACTCACCAGAATGTTGTAGTGTTAGCAGAAATGTGCAATTTGAATATATCTTCTAAAGAGCACAGCATGACTTGGTATATGTTATGATATTTGATACACAGAAACATATCTGCTTGTGTCATGCCGAACGGACAAATACATACCAATCGCGTGTCGTATCAGTCTCCATGTTGCTCAACTTCACCAAACATATGGTATGTATTGACTGTTACTCTAATAAGTAACCAAAATGTTAACGCCTTACTCCCGTTCTATAATCAGTGTATTTCTGATTTCACGAAATATGTAAATGTAATTTTTCTTGGTTGGGTACATTTGTAAAATATTTGAGTTACTATTATTTTAGGTCATCCAGTTTCCGTAAAGACTGTATGCACTAATTTAAAAAAATTGGTTGAGTTAAACACAATGAAATTTTCAAGAACTCAAAGGGTATTTAATAGTACCAGACAATATAGCGTAAGAACAATCGCAGGCGATCTTAACGCTATCCTATAATTGTTATATCATTTGACATTATTTCTCAGCATTGAATTAAGCGTACTAACCAGCCTGCTATTGGTGAATGGTCGTCACAGGTCTAGAGTACGTCGTTATAGGAAAACGATGTAAATTCCAAATAAGTTAAATAACTTTTGATGTCGTTTTTCTATATATTTCCAGATGAACAAAAACACTGATGTCCTTAATCCCATGGTACAGTCTTATAAAGCCACCTAGCGTGTGTATTAGATATCTGGTAGTGACACCGTACTCTTAAACATTGGAGTCACGTCAAGCACCACTTATGACGTTCTGTTTAATCTCTACGGATTTTATATCTAGAGTAATGCACTGAGTCATAACGTTGGATAAATCGATAATAGTTAACTAACTTATTATATGCTTAAAATTAAGATGAATATCACGACCCAAGTGTTACTTCTGGACTTTCGTTCAGAATATGCTAGTATTACGATCATAATACTGGACTATATTCGTTTTGTCGAACGATAAGTTTACCTCATAACGTTTTAATTTTCTACTGTTGTGTTGATTTTACTTTTTTTTTAATATGGGAGCTCCGGCTTTAAAAACAAGCTAATAACCGTATTTTTATATAAGCATTTTTTAGCTTTTTTACTGTACTAGCCAGTAGCCAATAACCCATGCTCTTTATTAAATTTTATAGAATTCCGCATTTCCACAATTATAATTGGGAAGTCTAAGGGCTTTTAACGCTAAAAAATCAGGTTTTTGATGCATCTGGTGGGCAGAGCACAATAGACCATTGTATATATTTGTATTTAACGACAAACAAACCTTTTGCAAATAGAAAATGGTTTTGTATAACTGTTTGGATTTTAATAATGATTTTTCAGATCAAATATTTCATGGCTAAGATGTTATATGGAATGAAAAATATAATGAGGGTATTTTCGACTGTATTTTACTAACATATTTTTAAAAGCTGGTAAAAGTACAAAAGTATTTCTTTTTTCACGCTTTATATTGGTTGACTCAGAAAATACCTACTCTATATTAGAAGTGTTGTATTAGATCGTCAAGAAATTAATGTCGCGTTTTGGAACACTTTCATTAACCACCCCCTAAAAAACGTAAATCACGTGTAATAGTTAAACTAACCACCTAAACGTCACGTTAGTGTAGCCTATATAATGTGTTAAGTTTAGTATACTCTAATCCCTTATAGTGATGACACACGATGAGACACACATTCGGCATGTAACGCTGTTTGAACACAAGAAGAGAAACAACGCCTCTGTAGCCACAAAGAATATCAAAGAAGTTTATCTAAAAGTTTTTAACTTCCTAAGTGTCCACGATGGTTCAGTAAATTTCGTTCAGGTGACTTTAGCCTTAAAAACTATGATGGCAGGGGCCGACATGTTGCAATTGATACTCTGAAGACTCTTGTTGAGTCTAACCCAAGGCAACACACTCGTGAAATGGCCCGGAAATTGCATGGTTCTCATGAAACAATACGTAAACATCTAAGGAATATGGGAAAACTACATAAATAAGGTGTTTGGGTGCCTCACGAATTCTCCGATGATCATCGTTTCCAATGTGCGAACGTTGCTTCGTCTCTTCTGGCACATAATGCACATGAACCATTTTTGGACAGAATTTTCACCGGTGATGAAAAATGGATTCTCTATGCGAATATTAAACGCCAAAAACAATGGTTCAATCCTAGACAAAAACCACTTCCGACCCCAAAACCTGGACTCCATTCACAGAAAGTGATGCTTTGCATTTGGTGGGACATCCAAGGAGTAATTCATTTCGAACTCCTCAATCCACAGCGAACTGTCAATGCAGAGATCTACACTGAGTGGTCACATGTAAATAGACACCTAATTTTTCGTCATTTAACTGATTTATGTTAACTAATTTGTGTTCACAGAGCACTATATAAATGAAAATGGTCCGCACACTAATTATCTTTTGTTACAACATGCCTAGAACTCAAGATTCTCTCGAATTGTCAGATTTTGTTAGAGGAAGGATAGTTGGTCGAGCAGATGGTGGAATAAGTCAGCGGCAAATTTCGCAGAATTTGGGAATCCCGCTTTCGACAGTCAACAGACTCATCGTGCAGTCCAGGAAACAACTAAACAGTGTCCCGGTCGTCCTGGTCCATCGGAGAGGACAAAAAGGGCTGTCAAGAGGAGCATCGAAATGGATCCCAGACTAACGACTGCAGAAGTGGCCAAAGTTGGTGGGATGAGCCCGAAATCTGTTCAACGGATTCTTCACAGATTGGGTTATCGTTGCAGAGCAACTAGACGGAAGCCCTTATTAAGACCTGCCAACATAGTCA
>NW_013665641.1:1118016-1147765 GCF_000517525.1 Limulus polyphemus | reverse complement strand
GTTTTGGCTCAACAGATTGCAGCCAACTGTGAAGCATGGGGGTTTCAGCGTGTTGATTTGGGGTACTGTTTGGGTTGGTGGGAGATCGAGCTTAATGGAGTGCGTTGGCAACATAAATTTTGCGAAATACGTCGAAATATTGGAGGAAGGACTCTTGCCACTTTATTCCTCGGGTTTCGTGGACAAGAACACAACGTTGTTCGAGGAAGATGGAGCACCGTGTCACACTGCTAGAAACACCCAAAAGTGGCAGGAAGAAAATGGTATCCAGAAGTTAAGTATATTTTCTATTAAATACAGTTTATGTTCCTATAGTGCGTAGAAAGAAAAAAAAGCAAGAAACTCAATCAAAATTGGAGATGTTATATCTCATTTATTTCATAATGGATTGCCTTGAAATTTGATACGTGAAGTCCAGTAGAGCATGTCCACAGAAAATATGCATTAATTTCGATTATCACAGTCCGAGATAAAAATCGCTAAACTATCACTCCTGTTAATAAATAACACACAGTGATACCTGTAGGTTGTTTTGGCCGCACGACACACTACGTGTGTCTTGATAAACATGACCACATTTACGCAT
Organism: Limulus polyphemus; assembly: GCF_000517525.1. Taxonomy (NCBI): domain Eukaryota; kingdom Metazoa; phylum Arthropoda; class Merostomata; order Xiphosura; family Limulidae; genus Limulus; species Limulus polyphemus. The sequence continues at coordinate 1,147,179 of NW_013665641.1, read as the reverse complement.
AGGCAGAGTGGGCAGCTGTCTAGAAAGGCAAATTATATAAGCGGCAACAAAAGTTTGAATTATGTTTTTCTTGTATTTTGTGATGCAGAAGGTTGCAACTCGTCACACCAAATTGAGATACCAATCAAGAGCGTTAAGCAATAACGTGACTGATGACATGATTATTGACGTTACTAATACAGATATTTTATTTTTGTAGCGATCACATGGAGGCGTGGACTGCAATAAAAATATCTGACTAGGGCGGCACTATACCTTAATGCGGCCCTGAATATAAAACGTAATAAAATACTCGAATAAAGTAAATGGGTTTTATGAATCTTTCCGTGGGGTCCTCAGGCGGGAAAAAGTTTCAGAAGACAGTAAGGAAAGATTCAAGAACACCATTTTCCTTTGCGGCTTAGTTATGTTAATATTTTGAGTTTTATTTCTTCTCTCAAAGTGATTGGGTGTCAGTAATTAAATTAGTTTAAATAACATTCATACTGACCATAATTACTTCTTCCACTGAATAACATACTTTAGAAACTGTCAAGTATACTTTAAAATAGAAAACTCCACTATAGGTGAAAATACCGTTGATAAATGTTCTCACGAGGTTAGCAGCTTCTATTTTTAAATATTCTTTGGTATTATGCTGATACTAAATATATTTTTTTATCATTTTTGGAAGATGTTTAATGTTTCTAAAATAGTCTCTTCAAAGTTCTTAACAGTAATTTCTGTACTTCAAGATTGAATGAATTTTAATGGTGTAAACAAAAAAAATTAAAAAAAACGAAATCTTTTACTAAGTTTTTCGAAGTAGTTTATTTACATGGTTATCATTATATCATTTTAATTACAGTTAAATGCTTGAATGACTAAACGAATAACGAAACAAAACTTTTGATCGATTGCGTACTAATTGGTTTCATGTACATCTAATGTTTTACGAATTAAGCTGCTTGGATAGTGCTACACTATGACGTCTGGACTCGTTTAAGCTCATCTTCGTCAGGTCATACAAGTAGTTGATCAAATATAGCTTCAAACCGCAAGATAAAAATATAACGTTACACTGTTTTTAACATGTTAAATCCAAATTGTCTTGCCCGAAGCACGATTCTTATGACCGTCAATAATGTTTTAGTAAATTACTTTTTTCTTATATCGGAAAAGTGCACAGAACTAGGCCAGAGATATCCATCTGCATTAGCTGTCCTTAATTTTAAACTGATAGATAGAAGGGAAGGCAGCTAGACAAGAACCCCCACCACTAACTCCCAGGTAACTCTAAAAGAATAATATAATTCGACCGCCACTTTTTTGTTAACGCACCCACGGTCCCAGAGTGCGGAGTTTGTTTTTATGGCATCAGGATGCAAACCATGATTCCTGGGATCCACAACACGGTACACTAACCATTAGGTCACACCCGGTTCACCATATTATTAAAACTCGTACAACTTGACTGGCCATAGCATATAATTTATGGTTATATAGGTATTTTACTCACAGTAACGAAAGTTAACATTTCGTTATTTTTGGTCATGTATTCAGTGGTGAATCAACGTGTACGTAAGTTTTTACAAATATTAATTTTTAGGTATTGTATGAGGATTTTTCTCGAATTATTTATAATTTTTTTTTTTCTTTTTCAGGTATCCAACAAGATCAGGAAGCATATTAGAAGATAGTGCAGTTCTAGACATTGGTATTTTTTATATTAATCAATCACTTATTTTATATTTGATAATCTCGTACCCACGTTTCAACAACAACCACCAGTGTTGATTCGATTATTAACTGTCTAAATTTAATAGTTCCCCAGTGGATCAGCGGTAAGTTTACGGGCTTACAACGCTAGAATATGCTGTTCGATTTCCCGCGTTTGACAGGGAGCAGATAGCTTTTCATTAAGAAAACAACAACAACCAAATTTAGTAAATATTGTTAGTTAAAAGTTATTAATAGCGACATTTTTCCAAACTTAAACCTTTTGTCTTTGTAAACAGTCATGCGATATTACATGGCCCGATACGTTTTAACTTTGTTCTAAACACATTCACTGCCAATGATTGAGGCAATTGTAGCCATTGAGTATATACACCAAAGTCAATTGGATCTATCTACCGTGTTGGAACAAAGAATTGTACTTAATGTTATAAGTTGTAGTCACTTTTTGTTCGAGAGACATAAATAATTGCTTGGTGTAACCTTTATCTTTGACATAATCACTCCACCACATAGCTAAGTAATCGGTGAATTAATTAATTAATCCCTACTTTGCATGAAATCGGACAAGCAAACATTGGATTAAATGTAACACCTTATTTATTTATCCATCGGATACGAGTAAGAAAGTACAGACGCTTTCCCAAAATATTTTATTAATGTTATATGAACAATTTATATAGGATTTTTTTGTCAACAGAAAAAATATCGTCCACATATTAACCAGCTTGAAAAATTTGGATGATATAACATGGTAAGACTTTCCAATTCAGATGATCAAATACATGACAAATCGTGTATGATCTAGGATAGGAAAATCGTAACTGATATATCGTGTTCAAATCACTGCTTAAGTGTGATATATTCGTTAGGCCCAATTTTCTAATAGATCGTTATGTTTATGCCTTAACTTTTTCTTGTCTCTTGAAATAAATATTACTTCACGATTCTTGAAAATGTTATTAAATAACTAAATCATCATTCTTAGAAAACTGTTTTCTAAAAGCGTGTCATATATAATCGGCAGATAGTCTTACATAAGAGAAATAATGAGACATTGTTTTCAGATTTGTTGTCCTTTTTTCTAAATTAACAAATACTAACTGCATTGTTTCAAAGAAAGCTATCTTCCGTACTAACTCTGGAAAGTTGTGAAAAAATATGTAGTAAAGGATGACATTATCATTACTTGAAGGAAGATTATTCACTAAATAAGATGATGAGCCAACATTATCAGCCATGTTATTAACAAGTCTAATCACATAGTTTTTGACAGTAGTTCGGAATATAATTTGACACATGTTGCATCGTTTTGCAGCAGAAATTGATCTTTCACCTAGAAGTATTAAGAATGATTTTAAATCTCAAACTACACAAGTAATACTCCTCTTTGACAAGCAGAATAAAAAACTGAGAGTTTCATGCATACAGACTTACAATTTTAAGACACTGCTTGAAGAATAGATAACAGGTCTTTGGAAAACTCTGGGAAGGAGACTTTCAGTTCGTTAACTAGCGCGGAAAGTATCTACAGCTTTTGACGACATAACCAATTGTTATTATATCTCTGACTCTTCTACGACCAGACAAATGCATGACATTTTTTGGATATTTTATACTTCACTGACAAAATCTCTTGGAGTACTTTCAGCTTAATACTTTTTAAAATAAACATATACTTGGAAATTTTAAGAATCTCCACCGAACAGTAAACATTTTTATTCATTTAATTGTTTGTTTACGAATGCTTTGAAGATTAACGAACCTTAAAAGAAAAATCAAATGGTTGAAAGAATATAGAACGTTTTAAAATTGTAAATAAACTCACAGTTTGAGGGTAGCGAGTAGTTCCGAGGTTGAAGTCTTGAGCCAGCTCAACTTTGCTTATTCTTTCATCCTTTTATTGTAACTTAGCTCTAGATCATGACTTGGTAATACTTAAGAAAAATAAATTAAAGAGAATTAGAAAAGTTAAAATGCACAATTGATATCAATGAGGTACAAAACATTTTGATAAGGAAAAACCACTCCAAAAACGGATAGCTTTTTAAAGTTCCAAACAAAAATTCAAAATTTTAATTGTAAACGTAGAAAGGCTGATCGGATATACGTATACAAGACAACACAACTTACTGGACTTTTTCTTAACTTTCTCTTCCCCATAGTCAACTTTACCAATAATAAAAAAAAAAGTTTCAGGAAGTCGGCCTCATGGAAACTCCAGTTACTATTAACGTTCGAAAACAACAACAAAATACTAAATTATTAGATCACTCTGTACATCCCTATTCACAGTTAAGAATTTAATGTCGCCGTTATCTCTCATTGGATTACAAATAAATGTATATTAATAAATGGACGCAGTAAGTTTCAACTAGTGACCATCAATCACTAGTAACCACTGCCAGTTTAATGGTTTAACAGTTGTCATTCAGGTTACAAACACTTGCTATACGTGTTAGCGTTCTTTCTCTATCAAGGCCAATTTCACAAATAGGAAGTGCTTTTATTGCATCAGTTTAGACGGTATCAAGTAATTCAAGTAGGACTGGAAGTGGTTGCAATTAAGGTGTGCGTTACAGTGGTCACCTTAGATATTTTAACACACTATATAAGTTACTACAGACTGCTGTGTTTCGGAAAGTAACGGTTCTGTATTTTATGTGTGTCACAAATGTCCATTACCTTGTTCACAGAAAGACCTATAATAATGTGCCCTACTCAACTATCTTGTTTTGAGGCATTCAAATAGCACATAAGAATTTATTACATCAATTGAATGATAAACCGAGATTAGATTCATAGCCTAATTGTGTATCTGTTATCTTTGAAGGAGTGTGGATATCATTTTATTCTTCACTAATCTGCATCTTTAGTAACACTTTCTAACGTGGCAGCATTTTCCAGTTTATTTTTAAAGTACCTAATATACAACAACCAGTGAGATTAGTTTCTACCCTGTTTCCGTGTCCCCATTACCTGATTGCGAGTCCACTAGGTAATTTTTAACCTGAGAATATCATAAAAGTTGACCTTCGATTATCAACATCTGTAAAATATATTTTCCTATTAAGATAAGCAATGGATTACATCAACTACTATGATAATTATACTGATTTAATTACGGCAGCATGGATTCAACTTGGCGAGTTGTGTATTTAGTACGACCTTTCTGGGCTGTGTGAATAAAACGTTCTTTCCTGTTTCAGCCAGTGTATTTTGAACGCACTTTGTCCACCACGAAGCTTGTTTAAGATCATTCTATACACTAGCATTTCATATACGTTTATCGTATGTACAGCAAGACTTCATTGCCAGTTGATTGTATGATTCGTCTTCTTGTCCTTAAAATTCGTATGATATTCATATAATTACTTCACATTATAATGGCTTCCTTTTAATGATTACTACATATTTACAAAGTTTGTTTTTGTAATAATTTATTTCCTGTTAACTGTACAAGTAGCAGACATATTTCCCTTTCCTACAACTTTTGAAAATGCTGTCAAATCCACATTTACTTCCTCATGTTCCTGTTAGTTCTGTAATCATAAAGAACGGCTACTCATACCAGTATACATACTACGTTGTAAGCACGTATTATTTTCAGTATTTTTTAAAGCCATTATTTACTTTAGTTTAATTTAACTTGTGTAGTTTGAATTCACGATGCTTTTTTCCGAACTTGCATGCTTATCTATAATTATGGAGGTTCATCAAGTCCCAACAGTTTCAAATATTAATTATATAAGTATCGTTTAGTTGCATTTCATAGTTCGTACACTGCGAGGACAGGTGCTGGCGAAGGTTAAGTATCCTTCCAAAGAGTTTCACCATTGTTAGCTCTGACAAACCGCAATATGAATCCATCCGTAATTGTTTCTCTGTTCGTTATAAATTGATAGAATGATTATCTGGCTATAATTCTTTTTTTAATCTGAGGATGAAATATTTTAATAACTTTCCATCCAAACACATATGTAATATTTTATATACTTAGTTGTAAAATCCTCATTTTTATACACTCTTCATCAAAACCAGTTAAGCTTTTTTCAGCATAATAGGAAAGTCGTAATGTTTCGGGTCGGGACATTTCCGTGTCTGCCTTTGCTAAGTGTTTTATAGAACTGGAGAAATATGATAACATCCAAGAAATTTATTAGATCCAGCGATTCATTCGTATTACAGTAGGAACATTCAAGCTGTCATTCCAGTAATGTGTGTCTGATGTACTTGATGGCTCTTTGTGCATAAATACTTGGTACAATTCATCGTCCCTTATGATTTTGGAAATTGTAGCTTAATCACGCCAGTTATAATTTACTGAGATCTTCTAGTCAAGTATGAAAAGTCTCCAGTATTGGTGGCGACCATTTCTGTCCAGGTAACAATGTTTTCTTGACTATTCGCCCTGTTGCATTTTTAATGTATTTTCTCAACGACGCCTAGGACACACACAGAACGGAATTCATTGCAGAGTTGTATATAGTATCGATATACTATTAAATATACGGAAATTGGGCTTTCAATTTCATGGTTTTCCATTGGCTTCTTCCGCCACTCACCTGACATTGGTTAAAAGTAGCGGTTACTGCTGTTCTTTTCTTCTGCTGTTCTTTTAAAAAAGCATATCATTCATGTTTCATATAAACACTCAACGAACACCAAGGTTATTTTCAGGACCTAACAAGGTATGAAACTTTCCAGCATGTTCATGGTCATGTTCTATATGAAGAAATGAAAATAACAAAGTAAAATTGTGTAATTTAATAGTATGTAAATTAGTAATCATCTCATTTAAGGAAAACGTAACTTAATGAAAAAGCAAAACACGAACGTAATAATAGGAAGCATTTATTAAACGTTTCGGAATCATCATAATTCCATCATCAATAATCTCGAGGTATAAAACAAACAAACAATATTTGTAGCTACAACAGCAATATGATATACATAAGAAGTGGACAATTTGAATTTATAAAGAATAAATGTAGCAATAATGAAATAAATTAAAATAGATTTAAATCAAGTGAAGAAAATATATTATTTAGGGACGGAAGAAGATTTTTTATGTATAATATTTCTTTTGTTAGAAGTTCAGTATCATGTTTGGCTAATGAGAGAATTTTAAAGTTGGAGAGAGAAATCGGATGCCCTGTTTCTGTATTTTGCAGATAGACAGCGGAGTTGGGAGGGTTTTAACCTTTCTTCCAGTTTTTATAGTTTTTACTGGTGAAACCAAACGTTATCTTAAAATACGAGCATATGAACGTAAATATGACATTATATAAATTATGTTTTAACTCATAATAAACAGTGCGGCCGAAAGCAGATATCTCTATATGGCTGATATATATGGATAAACTAAACCGTCAGACTATTTGCCTTAAAAATAGTCTAGGTATTTAAAATATATATATATATATATATATAAAGCAACCTAATGATCCAATAGAGTCGATGGTCTAAAAATACCCCCCCCCCCCTAATAAAACTGTTTGCACACGACTGCACATTGCCTTGCTACTGGTACACATGAAAAAATTCATTCCGCACATGGATTGAAAAAATTGACGGTTGACAGCCGTGACATCAGATACTCAAAAGGTTTTTATTGCAGTTTCTCCGAGGGTTCGCACACAAGTTCTGTTCTTTTACTTATACTTTTTCTTTCATTGTCATTAGGTACCGTACGAAAGATAATGATTTATCTTATGGCTGAGCTATACAGCAGCTTTTTCCCACATAAGATTGCAGTCTTAGCATAGGTTTACGAAACAACACTAGCCTTTTATGTTTTAACTGATAATTAGGCGTAGCATCGTAATGTTTTTGTTCTTCTTCTTGAAGCGCAAATCTACACAATGGGCTATTGCACTGCTTCCACCGCAGGGTTCTAACCCCATAATTTAGCGTTATAAGTTTACCGTTAGGTCACCGTAACACGCCTTATAAGTAAAAATACGTTTAAAAAATAATTGTTTAGTTTCTGTACCTTGTATTAGGCTTTTAATTAAAATAAGATTTACATATTAATATTACACGAATGTGTACATTTCAAATGAAAGTATACATTTCTGAAACGTACATTGTTCGTGATATTTGTCCGTAAAACTCTCCTTTGCTCATGTGATGCTGAGTTGTGCGAAGAAATTTTTTAATTCCTAATAAACAGTGCGACCGAAATCAAATATCTACATGACCGATATGTATAGATAAATTAGAACATTAGACGATTTGCCATAAAAATAGTCTAGGTATTTATAATCTATGCATATATGGAACATAATTGAAATAGAGCAGTATTTTATAAATTTTTCGCGTTTATTTGTTTCTGCCTTTATTAAAAAGGTCAAGCTACTTGTTAATTCCAAAATATATTTTCAAGTTTTTAATTCTGTTGATAGATTCTAATGATAGATTCCTAACTGCTGAGACTTTGATTCGGTAGGTGGAGGTTTAGTCTGTTAAGATCACATGTTTGTAGATTAAGTGTACCAAAATCCTATTAAGATCTATTTGTTATTAAGTCTTGGTTAAGATTTCACGAGATGTTCAAGTAAATTAAACAGAAAACCGTAACAAGTTACTGCATAACTTCACAGAGGTATGTTTCAACTAGAAATATTTAAAGAACTCAAAAGCATACCGAATATTGGCTGTGATAACTTCTCACTAGAAAATAAATTATCTTCTGTTTACATGAGAAAATACGAATCTGAAGTATTGAAGCCCTAACATTATTTAATTATGCAATCAATATACCTCATGTTTGTTATATCACAGAAAAATATATTGGAATTACTCCGTTTGTTACAAAAACTAATTTCTGCACGTTTCTCTGCTGTCGTAATTTTTCACTGCTCTAAATTGAACTGGTAAACAAGATAGCACTTTAAATAATAATTACATGTAACTGCTGTTTCAGTGTTCTGTTTAATTTCTTTCGTCAGTTTAGTGGCCTGCAAATCTTTACAAATCACACACACTGTTGCTCTCTACAAGTTCTGAGATTTCTCGAGTAAACACCCTACCAGTCCCAACTGACGTAGTTTCGCCGCGTACTTAGGTCTGATGTGTCATTCGATATATATTGGTGGTACTTTGAAGGCTAGTGTTTGGCATCATACCAAGTACCCCATGGACCTAGTAACATCATAATTTCGTGGTTAGGACTGCTTATTATCAGAGGTCACCAAATGAAACTAATTAAGAAAACAAAAGTCATTTTGCATCAATTTTTCGCCCACTGCGAATCTGTTGGGCTGTTTACATAAAGTTCTTAGATCTGTTTATAAATGTTCGATTATCTAATCCTACCTTGAATATTAGTTATGTAATTGGTAATGAATTGTTGGTTGTTTTTGACGTTGAAGAATATATATATATATATGGCAATTATTCTAAAAAAAAAACTGACAGTGTGAGTTTTTTAAGCGCACTCAATAAGTTCCTCTCTCCTCCCCTCACTTTTTTCCATCACACCTAGTGTTTTCTCGGGTTGCAAGGGTAATTGAAAGTTAATGAAATCTTTTTAAAAAAGAAGATATTATTCGCTGCTCCTATGTAAGCTTACTAGATTGAAGTATCTGTGTTATATATAATAATTTTATGAAATTACCAGTCACTAAATATAACATTAAAAACGCTGTCAAAGCCAAACGTTTAGCAATTTTCCTTATCCCCTCCATTGATTCTTCGGTAAGCCTGAGGAATTCTAACGCTAAAAATCGGGTTTTGATACCTGTAATAGGCACAACACAAATATCCCATTGTGCAACTTTGAGCTTAGCAACAAACAAATAATCCTTACCCATTTTTGTGGAGGAAAAGTACAATGAGTTATAAAAGAATTAGCTTTTTAATATTAATCAGTATATTAAAGCTTTTTTTTTGTTTCGAGTAATCATTAATAATTAACTTTTTTAACGACTTGATGATTATACAATTGTCTAAAAACTCGGGATTTTAAAAACTAGAGCTATTTGCTAAATGAAAACTATTGCTTTAATCACTTGAAAATCTGTAGAATTTAAGAAAGGAATAAAAAACCTTTTATTGAAAACACGTTTTTTAAATTCTTCATTTGGCTTAATATGCCTTCTTTAAGAACTTCAAATCGTACATATTTTACGTACTTATACATAGGTTTGTTTATTTTAGAGCAAAGCCACATTGGGCTGTCTGCTGTGTCCACCGCGGGTAATTGAACCCCGGATTTTAGCGTTGTAAGTTCGTAAAATTACCGCTGCCCCACCGGAGAATTCTGTATAATATTGTTTAACCACTCTTAAATGACACCATTAGCAAGATTCCAGAAGTTCGTTGAGATAAAAAATCAACAACACCGAAACTTGGCAAAGTCATTGTATATAACAAAAGCCAGGAAATGCAATAATTATTGGTATTAATTTTAATACAGACCGGAAATCACGCCATTTCCTTTGAAAACACCATGTCTCGCGTTATTACATTTTCTTTCTTTCTTTCTTTCTTTCTTTTGTGTATGTAAGTGTAATAGTTTTGGGAAGCCTATTATTTCATAAACATGATGTACGAATATTATCTTCAAATACTTAATTCGCTCACATGTTAATACAAAATGTTTGAAAAATACGTTTCTTTCTTTTTACGTAAACCATGATATTAAAATATAAACATGGCTTTGTATATTACTAGCCCCCCAGTGGCACAGTGGTATGTCTGCGAACTTGCAACGCTAGAAACCGGGTTTCAAAACCCGTGGTGGGAAGAGCACCTTTGTGTAGCTTTGTGTTTAATAAAAGTAATTAATGTATATTACTTAATACGTAGATATAGTTTTAGTTAGTTTTCTTTGTTTCATGTTCCCCAGTTGCACGGCGGTATTTCTGTAGACTTGTAACGCTAGAAACACAATTTATAATTAATTAATGAATTAACACATACGTAGCATATATACAATATATTCTAACACCAAAGCCAATTGTTTTTGTTTCCTATTCTTACTCTTTGTCGATTTCATTCTGCAAGTATACTTATATTTTTGTTAAGCCAATCTTCAATTTTCAGATTAGAAAAAATATATACGTTTTGATGACGCAGAAGGGAAATTGGATTATTAGCAATTTTTTCTAAATATAAATTTTTCACATTTAATATTTATAGAATGTGATAAAACCAGATTGAATGTGTTTTGTCATGAAAAGGTTTACTTTCTAAGAGGGTGTTGATTTCCGTGATAAAAACAAATGTATCCGGTGTGATACTGATATGCGCGGGTGGTTCATAATCTAATTAGACGTGGAGAGTTGAACCTTAACGCATGGACTCGTAGGTCATAACTGTCTAAACAAACTTGTAGGCTTTAGGTGAAAAGGTGATTGAACTCTATCGATGACTTAAGGAATTTTCTCCTTAGTTCCGTATGTTGACCCAAAGTATAAACTGTACCATGTATATTTGTAATATTTATAAATATGAATGATTGTTGCTAAGTGTAGACTTTTAACTATTATTTCTTCATTATTTACAACGTTTTACAGTTTTGTTAGGGGATGCATAACCTTGTGATTGGTTAAAATATTTTTTAATGTTTTTGCTTTAGTAATTTTATATATTTAATTACATGTTTGTATAGCATGATATTACTCATTTTTCCAAACCAAAGTTATATTCTGTTTTTTTTTATGGAATAATGATTAAGATTATTATTTCTTTCGGCTAAGCTATTTTTGTTCGCTATTTGGTTTCAAATAATTGTAATACGAAACGCTGCTAGAGTTGCATCAAACAACCTGATTTGACTGTGCTTCCTCGGGTTTAGAGCCAGGATGATGTTTTACGAAACATCAAATTGAAGTTTATACTGTTAGAAACGAATCTCTGAAATTTAATATTATACCAAATCTTAAAGTACAATTCGAGAAATAGACTTGTTTACACCAAGTTAGAACTGTTACGTCTACTTGTCCATAACTGGAGTCGTGTAATATCAAATATTACGTTACAATTACCATATTTGAATGTACTATTCAATGCTTAGTCATTGTATCAAACAGCTTGTTACAGTTCTACTCCTTAATGAGGAACCATGTTGTTCAAACACACGTTAAAATTACCGCACTTGAACATTGTACAACCATGTTGTGTGAAACTTCATGTCACAGTTTCCACATCTGAAAATATTTCCCAACGAGTAGAGACCCATTTTGTATTAAACAAGACGTTGTAGTTACCATACTTAAATGAACTTTCCAGCGAGTAGTCATTTTTTTTTTAAAACCTCGTTACAGCTTCCACTTACGAACTACTTAACGATCAATGACCGTGATATTCTAGAAAACACAATACTTGATTAGACATCGTGAAGAAAGCCGTTTATCTTCGGATAGTCATATAAAGCACTTGATCGGAATGCTTTGTGTGGAATAAACCTCATGATGCTATTAAACTGTGTTTGATTTCCTTATAACACGTATATACACTGATATAAAGTTATCAGTTAGTTTATGATATATTAATGTGATTCAACTTTAATTTCGTGAGTATATTTAAAACCATAGGGCTATACGTACTGATTTCTGTTAATTATGCATATGTATGAATACAGGTAAATTTAATAACTAATTCATATATACTAAATATTAATAAGGCTAGATATTTGTTACTTTATGTTAATTCAAAGGCTTACGTTTTTATTACTTTGCAAAGACTGTGTGTAATGAATATTAATAAGTTAGATGGTGAAATTTCTTTTAATATTTTAAATGTCCCCATAAGGTTGTTTGGTTGATTCTATCTTATACAGCCAGGAGACACATGTGGTAGTACTCTGTTTTCTTCCTAAGAGGACGACTGCTTAGTTGCTTAGGCTAAATCAACAAACGGCAGAATATGTTTGATATTTACCTACTGCCGCTCTATATAAGTAAAGCGAATCGTTTACTTCCTTCACAACAACCTTCTGGGGCTGCGGCTATTACTTTGCATCATTATAACCTTCCTAACGAACACAAGAATATCAGTTACTTTTCCAGCAAATATTAATTGCGACGCAAATCAGTACATATTGCAATTCTGTTTAGGGTTATTACGTAAACTAGAAACTGTAGTTAAGTTTTTATATTTAGTGGAGAAAATAATTTTTGATGAAATTATTCTTTATTTTCTCTTTATGAAAATACTATACGTTTGTTATCTGACTATAAAATGCCCTGCACAAAACAGTTAAAAGATAACTGAAATTTTTAATTTAACTATAGCATAGCTAAAACTACTGTTATGAAATGTCAACTGCTTTCTTCAACTCATTTTATGTGTATTAGGCATTGGATAATTCATCTTATGATGAGAAATACAAATGATTGGTCATTCACCCTATATTTGCTGGAAGTGGTTTTACATCTTTACAGTACATTGCATAACACTTCAGTTCAATATGGCGTATGCTTGGAAAGAATAGCCTAACACCGTTGTTGTATTCCATAAATTATCGCTTGTAAATTCCTGAGCATCTTTGGAAAGTGTTATTTCCATAGCATCTTTAGTATCTGGAGTCAATTGATAGGATGCAACACGTCCCAATGCATGCTTGATTGGAATGAAATTTAGTAAACGTGCAAATATGTCCACCAGTTTAACACACACACACACATCTTAAGTCGGGATCAATTTCATAAGTACAACGCAACATAAAACATGGTAGGGTGATAATCCTGTAACGTGTGTGACTTTATTTCCATCACCGCACTGTGTGTCATATTTCTCCATTAGTATAGGGTTGGAGCTGTTGTAGGTTCTTGCTAAATACTTACATGCCAGTTATCAGGCTGTAGAAGAATATTAATTTTCATCTGATTGGACTACTGGAAGTAGTCTTATCACCGGCCAGAAAAATATTTTTAATCATTTGTACACTAACATGGCGGTCAATGCGACATTATGATTCGGTCTCGGAGCATGTTCCCTCTGATTACAATAAGCCACAATTAACAGATAATAGTTGTGTGTTTGTGTTGTCTGCCATGCTCAGTGTCGAAGTTGTACGGCTGGTATAGAAGTGATTCCATATACTAATACAACACTTTGAGACATTTGTAGCTAATTCGCAACAACTTTCTGTTCTTAGATGACGTCCGATCATTTGATGGCTCTTCACGCGTGATCACTTCCAAATGTCTTCTTTGATGCCTTTCCATGGTTCTTATATATTATGCAGCATTTTAAACTCTGATTCACCCCTTGCAGATAATTGAGATTATGAAAAATCACTCACCACACAGGCTGAATAACCAATCGTTTCATTTTAACTCGTATGATTCCTAATCATATGCCTGATTTGCATAACAGTGTTGAAAGTGTTGTAGGATATTCTATAACAGTGGTGGTCACATCTATAATATTACAGATTATATTTATCCTTTAAATAGTTTATGCAGTGTATACTGTATTCCAAGTCGTAAGTTGTACGGAAATGTCTCCTCACGTTTCCATCATCCGTTTTTGTTTTTTTTTAATACCCGAATTTGAAAAAGAAAATGAAATGCTACACCGAAGTTGTATCTTGTAATTAAGGATTTGCTAGGCTCAATCTTATAATTCTGTAGTCTTTTATAATCTTACTTTTTTGGAACATAAGTGGAAATAGAACGTGTGAGCTTATCATAACTTTCGGCCCTGACTGCAGTGAGTTACACCTATGCCGATGTATGGTGGGTGTAATAGCATGTATTTATATCTTGTACATCACTGTCAGTCATGTGAATATCTATATACAAGTAGGATAAAAATAAACATTTTCTGGCATCCATGTTAAACAAGTCACGTTTTTGTGTTTACACGAACGTAGTTCAGTTTTGTTTTTGCTAATTTTCCACACAAAATAATAGTATTTTGAACAATTCCCGCAATGACACGTATTTTTTTAAATATAATACGGTAATGAAAAGTCTGTTATGGATATTTTACTGGCATTTGTCTACTGCCACCCTTTACAGTTCTGGTAATACTAAAGGTATAACATAATTTCCACGAAAGGGGGCCGAAGGCCGCCTGGTGGGTCACCTGTTTTAAACACTCGCACCATTATACAGCAGTGTGTTGTCTGTCAGTCAGTCAATAGACACTAAAATGACTTCACATAAGAGACACTTAACGTTGCAATTCGTACTGTCGGTAAAACGTTCGCATATCATGAGTCACGAGAAGAATTATGTACTCTGTAAGCTACAACACACCATGACATACGAACTTAAAGGAAAAACCAATGTTACTCTTCATTTTGGTTTTATTTACTCTTAAAAAGAAAACACTTTCGGGGACCCTGCAGAAGTACTTTTAGTTTGTAATGGAGATTCATTTGTTAGCTTAGAAGATAGAAAACAAAATTTGTGATCTTATGTTTAGTTTGACCTATTATTTGGATGTTATTAATTAGTAGT
The DNA here is from genome assembly GCF_000517525.1 of Limulus polyphemus. NCBI lineage: Eukaryota > Metazoa > Arthropoda > Merostomata > Xiphosura > Limulidae > Limulus > Limulus polyphemus. The sequence continues at coordinate 1,132,042 of NW_013665641.1, read as the reverse complement.
TTTCAAGTTTTATTATGTTTGATAAATTTGAAAATTATATTATTATGATGGTCTTATTTTAATAAATGTTCTCTACCTGAAAATAACTGACCAATTCTTATCCTAAAACTTTTATCTGTATGTTATATATTACATAATTCTTTGCTCAGCTAATTACTTGGACATGATATTGTCATATGGTTGCTTGATGATCAATAAGAAACAGAGAATCTTTCTTTAAGACTAAATTGCGACCTGTGTGAGTTGAGTTGCACATTCAAAAGATAGTCTGGAAAAATAAAATAAGAGCAGACCTGGTTTAGGTTCGTAGTTTAATGATACACTTTCTTCCCTCTCTCAATAAATGAATTGTAATACCCGGTCAGATTTTATGTTAATGAATATTTTCTGCAATTAATTATCCATTAATTTTTTTATTATCTTAAGTATCTGCCATTTTAGAGATAAATGTATTCTCGTAGTCCTCTATATCCTGGGTGTTGTTCCGTATATTTTTTTTTATTATGATATGCCAATCAGCCACATTACCTACATTCTCGCAGATTGTAGGTAACAAGTTTATTTTTGTCGGTTCGTTTCATACCCAAATTTGGTCGACAAAATTTTTGAGTTATTTTTGTCAAAAATATTTGGCTTATCCTAAAATTTCATGTGAAAATATGTAATTGATATTTACTTCCTATCAGAGCAAGCTTTGAGCTTAGAGCGAAACTAAAAAGCAAACTAATTAGAATTAGTTAAATTACTTAAAAACAACCATTTTTTTCTTACAATCGAACATTAAATAACACAGGCCTGCGATGGTTTTATTGTTTTCAAATTTTTTACATGTTCTACAGTAACTCCTGTACGCTAAATCCGAAAATATCCATTTTTCTCCATCATGTACAGATTTTTCACAAAGTCATAACGCAATACTTAAAAAAGACCACAACACGTAGTTTAGAGACCAAAAACATAGATTTCACAAAAAAAAAATCAGGATGAATGTGGATGCATATTCGTTTTGACATCAATGTTCTTTCTTCCCTTTTCTTCAGTTTGTTTGTATTTTTGTTAAAAAACATAATAGTAAAAATTTTCATTGTGGTAAATGAAATAATGATTTGATCTTTGTAAGAGTTTTTTCTTCCCGATTTGTAAAAAAAATCCTTACGTGATAGAAAACAAATTAATATTATTTTCGAAGTCAGGGTCGCTGAATTATGGAAAATCCGTTATTAAAACCAAAACAACTTTTATGAAGTTTAAATTCGCAGACCTGTGTAATTATTAAGGGATTCTATACACAGTTAGCATTTCCAGTTGTTAAATTCTGTCTTCTAGTCCTAACTCTGATTTTCAGTGCGTCTATCAATAAACGACAAAATACTTATAAAGGTGTTCTGAAAAATGGAAATTTAAAAATTGTGCTTCAGAATATAATGAAAACCGCTTACCTTAACCTGTGTATATAAGAGAGCTTTTGGAAGCCAGTGTAAAACATCTGGCTAAGTAGGTGAGTTCATAAACGAAAATGTAAAATTAAAGACGAACACGCCCATGCACATGAAGCAAGATAGAAATTTATGTATTCAAATTAACATAATAGCATTTAAGTGCGTGACAAATTTTGGGCGTAAAATGTGGAGTAGCTGAAAATTATTATTCGGATTAAGTTTAATTAGAAAAGAAAATAACTAGATTGGCCTATATTTTTGTAACAGGAACGAAGCCTATAAGATATGCCAGTATATTGTATTATGATCTTTTAAGATTTATTAAATACAACTGTATCTGACATTCCCTTTCGCTGAAAATCTGCTAAGCACTAATCCAAAGCAAGTATAAAAATATCCAAATAATCTCGGATAAACACCTATATGCCAAACTCAGAAATATAACACAACTGTCAGTTCCTGTTTAAATACTGATAAATACCATTACGAAATGTTCTACAAATAATACCATTACGAAAAATACTACAAATAATACCATTACGACAAGTACTACAAATAATACTGATGATACCATAACGAAATGTACTACTAAATGTTGAGAAGTGCATAAAATCAGATTAGCATATCTGTTCTCCACCAAATGCTAAAACTAAGATAGCAAGTGATTGAGACCAGAACGACGATAATTTGAAATGTACTCTTTCAACACCGTTGCCGAGCTTATTAGAATTTGAGATGCTTCTATTACAACTCTTGTCTCTTAAATATTTGCATGTTGTTTCAGTGATTTGTATAGGCTAATCTTCTGGATGTTATAACAGATAAACCACTCCGAATAGGCAATCGCGAGTAACCGTGGTGTATATAGGTGTGAAATTCCTACATTTAGTAATTGCATATGTAAAGTTTTGATTTTGTTACTGTTATATTTGAATAAAAGTACTTTATCTGAGATACCATAATGACTATAACACCTAATTATGTAATTTTTGGCCATTACACTTACATTAGGACAATTACAATCTCGCTTATTACAATACACATAGTGTATGCTTAATTTTGTATTACTTGGTTGTCCAATTATATTACCTGAAAGGTGATGACTCCGTTTTCCTTTTAAAGTTAAGACTATTATTAAAACAGTTTTTAATTATACTTAATCTCCGAGATGCTTTTTCAAATATATCATCCCAAATATGAATTTAAAAAACTAAGGCAGTATCATCCACAAACGTAACTACATTATATCTGAATTAATTAACCTTGATAAATTACAGACACTTTATATAATGTAGAAAGTATCTGGAATAAGACGGATCGAAGTACAGTTCTATGGAGTGCCATTATCAGTAACTCGTAACTCACTGAGTTTATTATAAATTCCTGTTCTTTATTTTTGTTTGTATGGTGACTAGTCAATTGTAATCTTGCATCTCGAATACCAGTTTTTTCTAATTTAAGGAATAATAATGCATGAAAAATGGTATCAAAGCCTTAGCAAAAAATTAAAAAGTTACTTATTAGTTCAGAATTATTATTAAATCCTTCATAAATAGTATTAATCAAATTTAAATAATAAAACTTTGAGGACTGCTGTTGAGTGGATTATTTTATTTTTAGAAAATTAATTACAGCGTTTCGACCACTTGTGTGGTCATCATCAGGTAAACTTATGATATAATGTTAAGTATTAGCAATTTACTCGAGCATTTTGTTCCAATTTAAAATAGATATAAAGAGACACCTATATTTTGATTTAAATTAGGTTTTAAGTCGCGGATAATTAACACTTCTTTAATTTTTCTTCTATTGATATTGTTTTCTTTGCATAATATTTTGAAGTTGTTGTTATTGATTGGATGTTGATTTGTTATGCTGTGTTCATAAATGTGTGATGGGGATTGTTATGTTTTTCCTTCAAACCAAATTGATTACAAGATAGAATATTGAAATTTTGTGAATAATTTTGTACTATATTTCAAATATTTTTGAAAAACAATTATCAACGAAATTGGTCGAGTATTATTAAAAAGGCAACTTATTACCAATTTTATAAATTTAAAAGACAACTGCTTCTTTAATTTAGTTTGCTCATTTACAAAAGCATAAGTTAATAATATATTATAATTATTTCGATGTAAGGTGTTTACATGCTTTCAGTACATTTGAATATATTAATTCCCGGAGCAGTATTATTCTCTTGTATGTTCTGTTTTTTGTTTTTTTGTTTTTTTTCTTCTTCTTCTATAAAGTACATATGAAAGTATTACTGTTTGATTCTGGTTGCGAATTTTGTCACCGAAAATACCCACTTTTTATGATGTGATGGTCAATCCCACTATTCGATTAGAGTAGCCCATGTGTTGGCAGAATAACTACTTTCCTTTCTATTATTAATTCTAAATTAGGGACGGCTTAGCGCAGATATCCCTTAAATATCTCTGATCGAAATTTAACAAACAAACCGGTCTAATATTTTACGAACCAAGTTTTATCAACTGATACAGAATATTCATTAAACTCACTTGCAATTTCTATAAGAATTACGGGGAGTTAAATTTCGATTCATTGAAATAGTATCGTCAACTTTAGACGCAGTTATTTTCGCATTAGTAATTTTGTACCCTGTGAGACTGCGGTAAGGCTACGGTCTTACAATACTAAAATCTGGGATTCGATTCCTAGTGGTGAAGACAGCAGGTAATAATTAGTAATTTCAGTAATAACGTTTCATAATTTTTAGTCATTTTTATATGTCTGATTTCGCGCTATAGTACTCGTCCTTATTTGTTGTTTTTATATTAGAAGATTGATCCAAGTGTACTTTATAATTCACTTTATCAATATTAAATGGTTCCATTTTTAAGGCTTAATTTTACGAGTTCGTGAATTTATCTCCGTTTTTCTTATCTCAGTGCATTTACCAACACTATTTATATACACTAACACAGAATTATTCTAAGCTAAATATTGAGAGTTTCTTGTTAAAACCTTTATCCATGTTTCAGTTGTATGTTTTTCTTTCAGTATTTTATAATTAGTTATATGTAAACCAGACGATTTTACATGCTCAGTGATATTTATTTTATAAGTTTTTCATGATTAAAATTTGTTTTTATTTTAAAACTATATAATAACGGCAATGCCTAGAATTTTCAGTTACCTTTTGACTCATTAACAAAAAAACTTACGTAATCATTGGCATCATTCAATTTAACAATTTTCTTGTCTATAATTATAGTAAATATCACGTATTAAAACAATTATCCGTACTAGTTGATAAAGGAAATTATGACTTAAACTAGTTAAGAGTTGTGTTACATTATTATTTGATGAACGAAAGATACATGTTAAGTAAAATCATTTATTTCTATACTATACTTAATCAAAGTTTTAAGTTGTCAAATGCTTTAAAACTACCAACACGCATATATACGTACTCCATTGTGTACAACTGGTTGCTAAGAGACAAGCTAAGATAATACAAGTTTTCAGAAACCAGGCGGTAGGTTCTCTGGTTTGAGATATCTCGGTGAGTGATGTTAAGCTGTTGGCTCTGCCTAATCACGCCACCGGTTATCAACCTTAATAGCCCCCCCCCCCCCAAACGTGGATTACACAATAACAATAACTAGTGAATAAACAACATGAAGCTGCAGTGTTTAAACACAAGAACATGTCACGTTCAACTGGTAAGTTCATTTTTGTTACATGAAACAAATGTCTTGATGTATAGGTAATGTTTTCTTTGTTCATCAATCCTGATTTCACGACCACCAAACTCGTATCTCAATCTTCATGTAACTTAGCTTTACATTGCAGTTATTTTTAATTTAACAAATTAACAGTAAATTGCCCATTTTTCATGTATTTAAGTCAAGTATGACTATCTTTAGAACCTATGGCTTAAAACGGTTTTTGAGACTAACGAACAACCCTCATATTTTATAATGCCGAAGGGTGAGTAAGAACTGTGTACGATTTCAAATAAACAAATGGAAGCATATGGGAATAAAAGCTCACTTTTCTGAATGGATCAGTTTCACTTTCGGATTGATAAATATCTTTAAACCAATGAACGAAATACCAAAAGTAGGCGGAATACTCATACTTTGACTATCATAGAAGTTATCTCGTTCATCTAAAAATTTGGTAAGTGGCAGCCCACATTCTGGTACAACAGTAGTGTGATGACCAGTGAATTAGAATTTACGAGTATATTGTCGTTGTTTTCTAATTTTAATTTTATGGTAAACCAAAATTATATATTATATAGAAAGTTATACGCCTTTACACTTTAAAAGATTATTAAGATATATCGATTATGGATTGAAAACTCGGAAATTGAAAGTGTTAAATTACCAGCTTGTGAGGTTAAATGCTATAATTGTAAACTCTTAAATAACTTTCTTTAGTTTTTTTTTTAAATCAGTAGCTGTAACAGTCACAACTTTACTTCTTTTTATATGTTTGTAACATTCAACAGGATTTATACTTTTGTTTAATTAAGAAGCTCTAAAACTGTATTGCTCTGTTGCTTCAGATGCAGTTGGTTGATATATGTTCACTCTTGCTTTCACTCCTGGGTTCTTAGAATTGTATAATATTTCAATTCAATCGGTAATTTATATTTAATTTTCTATAATTCCTTTCATCTCATTCACATGTTTAACTAACTAGCACATAATCATGCTAATCACAGTGTCAACATTATCCGAATTGACACTAATACAGTAAACCTTTAGTAAAATCTAATACAGCAAAGAAAATACTCATACATCTTTTTCGGGGAATTATTATATTACCACAAAGATCGCGTTTCTTATTTCTGTCTGTGTTACGCGTGTTGTTTTTCTGTTTCTCTGGAACTCTTTTACTTTCCATCATTGAATTAGCAACTATAAATATATATAGTACAAATTCACTTAGTTAATAAACCGATTCTCATTGTGTCGCACTGTTTAATTTATATTGAACATATTGTTTATTTTATTGATAGGCTGTTGACATAACGTTATGTAGAACAAGTACTGGGTTTGAAGTTTCGTTTGGTTTTACTTGTCTCTTGACCTAAGAAAATTTTATCGACGCTGTTCTGCATCATGATTCACCCACGGATATAAATAGGGGGCGTCATCTAGGCTGGTTCGTGCTTCGGAATGTACTGGTGGTGTATTTGGTATACAGAAATGCTGTTCCGTTGAATTACGTAATGTCTTTTATTACCAAGAAACAAACATTGCTTCAGAGAGCACATTCTGTCGGTTTACTATTGATATAACCGCATTGTTTTTTGAACTATGAAATTTTCTTAAATTCATGCGGTATACTAACTGTTTATATCAATGTACACGTAGGGTGTATGTTTTATTTTTAGTAGTTTCAAGCAGTGCACAGTACTTGCTGTTCTGTTGCTTAACTTCGTTTCGTTATTTTTTATTTTTTTTTGTTGGATGGAGGCGGCAAATATCTAGAAATATACTTTTTTTTCTTTCTTTTCCTGTTCTTTAATTTCTGCGTTAAGATTATGTGTTCACCTCTTGACAATTTAAGACTGTGTTTTAATATTGATTAATCCGAAAAGCAAATATACTTCCCACATGAGTACCACCTTTTAGCAAAGGTTTGAAGAAAATCTGTAAGTTAAGCGGAAAGGCCGCGAGGTAAGACTTACCTCTATTTGACTTTGTGTCACTAGGGAACACACCCCATACAGAAGATGTGTACCTAGAATAGTTTATGTGCTCAGACTCAATGGAAAACTTAATGATGATAACATTTACGAAAAAGATATGTAATTGTAGCTATGTTTTAAATGTGAGAGCAGGGTTTCAATTAAACAGTTATTAAAATATGATGAATAAGAAACTCAAATTTTCAGGTGATGAATGTCAAAGGGGTATATCGTTCACAGAAAATAGTTTTGGGATGTAAAAAAATTATGCTTTGTAGTTATATCGCAGGTGCATATGGTATTTAACGATTTGGATGTTTGTGGATTTTATGTGAACAGCCTTACAATTGTTTAAGCTATATTTCATGCAAAATTTCTTCCAAATTTAATCTCGTAGCACCTTTTTTTATATGCCTCCAGGTATCTGTAGCATTAGCTGCATGCTGATTGTGCCTTGCACAATATTTGTTGGTTTTGATCTCGTATATTAGAACCCCCTTTCAAACATTCTGCGTACGGTCCTAATAAAAGTAAAAGTTGTTTTGAAATTCTCAAATGTCTAACGAAAATGGCCGCATTGTGAGAATGCATAGCTCAAAATTAATCTAAAAGTTACAGAAGATTAAGAAAACGTGAAAAGAAATTGAAATATAGAGGAGTTGAAAATTAGTAATGCACTAGGCTGTATAGTTACAAATTCTCATGCGAGCATTTAGACTATTTGTGTCCCGCAATCCATCTACTCATGAAAATCAAAAATGTTTAATTTTTCAAATAAACAAAAAATGAAATCGTTTACTAAATGTTTGATATTCTTTTGTAGTGGCGTAGGAAGCGGGGGCCAGTCCCCCCCCCCACACTTTTTAATCTATCCAGTGAAAATGCATCAAAATTCGGAACATTACTCTCGGGAAAAGTAGGAGAATACAAACAAACAAAAAAATAATCCAGAACCCAAACGATTCCAGGGACCTAAGGCGAGCGAGCCCTGGACTCTGGCCGTAATGGGTGTGTCTGTGATGCATATTTCTTCGCTTCACTAGGTCAAATAAACCTTGCCCCCTCCCTTTTTTAATTTGTCTTCTACACCTCTGCTCCTGTGTGTAAATTGCAAAACACTAGAAAATAGGGGCGGACGCTAGGTAACAATTTAAAGTTCGCCCTGTTGTTTAATTATTGTTATTATCATTATACGAGTTTATGCTGGTTAAAGTGTACACTGATCTATGATGCCATTATCAATGTATTGTTACATAAGACGGTTAAATAAGAAGAATTGAAATTATGCGCACGGTTAATTTTTTTAAACTTTATATATATATACACACACACACACACACACACATTAAAATGGATAACTCATTTTCATTATCACCGAATGTAATGTTAGTACAAGCGTATCCATAATTTTAGGTCTAACTAATACACTGAGGTTCTAAAAATAGTTATTGTTCTTAAAAAGCTATATACTTCGAATTTTAACCACCAAGGCACCGAATTGGGGAACTTACTAACTAAAACTAAGTGCTTGGTGACTTTATTTAATATGTAACAAATTTTTACAGAAAAAAATAGTACTTAACCCTTAAATTTCCGACTTGTTTACATACCGTTCAGTACCGATGGGTACACACACACACACACACACACACACACACACACACACACACACACATTAAATACTTTTATATATTTTTGTTTGTCCCAACATTCAGTGTAAAGAACTGGCCAAAATATTAGGTGAAATCACTAATATATGTAAACTATACAGAATACAACACCAGTAATAAGTGAGATCAATTGCATTGCTTAAGTATATTTGTTTTTCAACTATTTTCATCAGATGTTACAAGGAATCTGTAACCAACAAAGTCATGGACCCACAGCAATTTGGTGTATCTGGTATTCTAGTTAATATGACTACTCTTGATTTTTTCACTTCCACTTTAAGATCGTTTTTTCTCGCTCAACCAAAAATCCACTTCATGTCGTCTGCATACAGCGCTGAGCGCTGTTTACAAAAAAAAATCCCTATTAAAAAAATGACTATTGTTACATCATCCTCTGAAAAAATATCTAACTGAATGCGAGAGTTATACTGTCGTAAGTACCTAAGAAAAGACAAAAGATAGGAGTAAATGATGCCCTTGGTTTTTATTAAGCTTATCATTGGCCATTCCTCTTCAACCGGCCGATTTTCTATGGACAAAGTTCAAGATCATCGATTTAACAATACAAAAAACAATATATAGCAAGATAGATAAAGCAAACAACTGTATAAAGTTTTATTACACAGTAGTAAGCGAATTAACTAACTTAGCTAAGATGGATAATCTCATTTTTCAAGGATATTTCGAGTCAGAAGTTGTTTGTTTAATCTAAGATAGTCGGTAGTACTTGTGATAATTTAATAACCAAGTGATACAAAAGGAAGGTAATAAAAACATCGCTCGTCGAAACCATATAATTTGAAACAAAAGAAAACTACATTATGAAATTTAAAGATCTTAACGTGCTGTAATACTTCACTAATAAAATAGAAAATAACCACAGATGAAGGTGTATGGAGGTAAGGGAACTAGGCTTATGTTTTAGCATGTTTCAAAAGTCTCGTGTTAACACACATGTTATCTTAAGTACATTCAGAATTACAGTAACGTGGTATTTACAATAGTTTATTGCTAAAGAATTGTCAAAATTCTAAGATGTTATTTATGAATTAGAAAATAACAATATTTTGAATTAATGAACGTTGGAATATAGTTAATGAATCCTTGACATTATCTTTATTACAGAACTAACTACATTGATTTAAGGCTTCAGTTTGTAAATATCGAAATATTTCTATATGGAGTTTCCGTTTACCATTAGCCCTTGCAAGGATCTTAAACAAATTAGAATGAACGACAACGTCACATTATCTAGAGCATGTTCTAGTATACTTGACTTAGTGGGTGATATGAAGTTGGCATGTCCTTTTATTTGGGTTAATAGTTTTCTCTTTTTCTGTACAACTAATATAGCTTTACTGATAGCAAGGACAAGTAAATGTATAAACTACTAACGTTGACAATAAAGTTGAAATCTAGTCTTTAAATTTAATGAAAGAAAGTGGGCGACAGTAAGATTTAAACACACTCCTTGATCGTATCTGTGGGTACACCCTTCGAATAACCTGTTTCAACTGATTCTTAATAAGTAAAGAATATTTACCCATAAATGATAAACTGGTGACTAGATAATACTTAGACACTTTTTGTATGAAAACTCGCTTATTTAAATAAGTATGAAGTATTCTGTGAATCATAAAACATAAACTTATTTTTGCCTAAAGAATTTTTAATATTAATGAATTGTTTATGCATAGCTTAGTACGTGATATATATAAGCACGGTGAATAGTATTTTAACTAAATTTTCTTTTAAAACTTTCGGAATAAAGATTTCAAGATTAACATATAAACCCGTGAATGTTTTCTTACGATAAATTTCACATTGAATTGTACATTGTTATTATTAATTAGGGTGTCCAAAAAGGAAGTTTATGGTTCTGCTGATGTTCCACAGTAAACGTTATGCTGTTACGTCTACTGTTTAGGTGTTAAAGAAACTGGAAAGCTTGATCAGAGTTATTACAGGTGGTGAAGCTAACGTCAATATACGAACGATAGTAGAGGTTTAAAGTGTTACGAGCAATTTTCCAACCAGTATTCTTCATGAAAACATAAAAATAAATCGGCTAAAGGTGACCCAAGTCTCGAGCCCATAGCGACACTCTCGACCTGTTCATAAAGCTTTCTATTCAACAACAAATAAAAAGAGATTCTTTTTGTGCTAAAGTTTCTAAAACAGACTTTGGGATGAACGCTTCATTGTAGTTGTCATTATAAACCAACTCTGGACTTAACGGTATTGTCTTTTCTAACGGGATATTTGTATATAATGATTTGATGTCAAAATTGGCACAATGTACGTCACTGTCAAACTTAACTGTTAAATATTCCTGAGAAAACTCGAAGCTGTCTTTCAGGGTGTATTCATTTGTGGTGAATGTTTTCAAAAAGTCAATTAGAAAACCAGTCGCAGCATTGTTAAAGTTCCGGTGTTCGATACAATTGGTCGTAAGGGACTTCCGTCTTAGTGAATTTTTGTTGAGCCATATAATATACCGGGACGACTTACTTCCTGGTGGTCTAATATTCAACCACTGTCTTTCATTAAGAATATTTTCTTTCTTTACTTTTAATATAAACTTTTGCAATTTAGCTTCCCTTTTGTCAGTAAGATCTTGATGCAATTTCACACATTTGGACCAATGGCTATTTCTTCTGCTTTATTTATATAATATTCTTTATCTAAAATTACAATACTAGCCCCCCCCCCCCTCTATTTCCCTCGATGTGCACAGCAGAGAGCCAGATGTGGCAATGCTATAAGAAAACGCACATATACAATACTAGTTAGTTACGCAAAAAAGCTAACGTAAAGGCTTTAAGATGTAGTACTTAAAAGTTTATACAGTTTGTGAAATTTGGTGTGTACAATAACTGTCATAATAAACTTTGTATGGATTGGAAGTAAATAAACTGCACTATTATTTGGCGCCAGGTTTATAATTCGTTAGAGATGTCCTCAAACCGCGATTACTTGTAAGTAATTTTGATAATTGTATGTGCAAATAGTTGTATGTAAAGTTCAAAAGCATTTTTTGAGTATTTGACACCAAAGACTGAAATATGTATTTCAATTATAGCTTGAGATATCGTTTATTTTCAAACTCGTATTAGCTGAGAACTCGTTCTTATGTACATTTATTGGAATACTGTGCTGACATTGACAAATGCTGCATGTAGTTTACGTTTCAACAAGTTATAATTGCAACTGGAAATTGATACGTTTAATTAGCTTGCATGTCTTATTCCAAATAATTGCTAAAAAATTTCTGTACTCTGGTTCACAACTTATTTTTGCTTGGGAGTTAGATTACAACAAGCCTAGCGTGTATTAAACCATATATTATTGTATAGAGGGCCTGAGTGCTGCACATTTTGTTTTCATGACATGTAATTATAAGAAGTTCTAGTTTATCACATTGTTACTGTGATCCTACTTTCTGTAAGCTCTTGCTGGAAGAGTAAATAGAAAATAAAACATTTGCTCTTAAGTCAAGATTTATTAACACCTTTCGTTGTTTATATTTTAACATAAATGTGGATTTTGTAACTGTTTGATGAAATAATCTGAACAATATAATTAAACTTCGGTATTTTCTATTCATTTACTCAAGTATTACTGTGTTCATTTTAAGTTTTAGTGATTTATCTTGAACTCCGCTTATGTCATAAATCTCCATGACTTTATCTACGTTTGTAAGTAGCAGTTCTTTATAGCACTCTTCATAGATTGTAAAAGTCACTCAGTACAAGAGAAAAAAAGTAGAGGATATTTTTTTAATCAGAAAATTCTTAGGTTTGAGTTAATTATACTAGTTAACTCATTGATATAAAATTATACTTTGAAATCTAAAACATTTACCCCACCGCCAAGATCGATTTTAACGAGGGGAATAATTAAGTGCATTTTTCTCCTGATGATTAAACACTGTAGTTTTATAATGTTAAGTTGTTTTCACCAAAGAAGGATTATCACAGTCGTTGCAGTATCTATGGTTTTCAAGCAAGCCAAAATATTATTTGAAGTTAGGCTTACACAGTAATTATTCATTGACTTGTACAAATTCATCAAGTGAGATTAACATGAGAGTTATAGCGTCAGTCTTTAATACATGGCTCTATAAATGCAGCTCTCCCCAGCAAAATCCTTTGTGCTTAGAATACTTAGCCTTATACATATTTATGAAGAAAATTATACAAGTGCCTGCAGGCGTAATACAGATAGATTATCTTGTGACATCTCTTTTTGTAGGAGACAAATGGTTTATTAGAACAGGAAGGAGCAATCCTTGTCGTTGGGATTTTCATTTCAGTTTCCCCCTTTTTTAGTAACTTTAAGTGGGTGCACCGAGATATGTAGTGTTTAGCCGCGTACTGGCTTGTCAACATACCAGTCCGTGCTGCCTATAAGCATACATACAGAGCAAAAACAAATGAATTGAGAGGTGTCAGTGGGAGTGATTTTCCGTGGCACCAGTTTTATTAGGGAGGCACAACTATGGGGCCAATCGGGCGGATAGGATGACGGGTTATGGTTATGCACGGAGGCTCTCAGTAACGGGATGGAATTGAAGTGGCTTTCATAAAAGGTATTGATGTTGACAGGCAGAGATTGATGTTGTCATTGGTTGTTCCAGGCTAACAGACCAGAGCTCTCCGTTAGTGGTGGATGAAATAGAAGTATAATTCTTCAGAATGATTCATTCAGCTCCGCTGTTGATCATTTACTATCATATTTTAAGTAGATTGTGTATCGCAATAACAAAGCACATAGTTCTAACACTTTGAGCAGAAAAACGTCAATCGGTTTAGTTTATTCACACATAGTTATTTTGCATAATTGTATTACCTCTCGTTAGTATGAGATCAATATTTATATAATCGCTTTACAAAAAAAATTCGTACTCAAATATCTCAAATTAGGGCGTTTATTTTAAATACAGAACTTAGTAACGTTTTTGGCTCCCCGGTGGCACAGCGGTAAGTCAGTGAGCTTATAACGCTAAAAAACAGGTTTCGATAACTGCGGTGTCCAGAGCACAGACAGCCCATCGTGACGCTTTTAGCTTTACAACTAAAACTAATTTTTTAACGAACTATGATGTATTAAGAAAATAAACATTGTCTGTTATTTATTTGAATAACGTAATTAAAAACGTATTACGTCTTCAAGAAAAAAACCAGAAAAACTTGTATATCAAAACAAAACATTTATTAAATGAAACAGTCTCCATTCTTATC
>NW_013665641.1:1111701-1117086 GCF_000517525.1 Limulus polyphemus | reverse complement strand
CTTAGATGTTTACGTATTGTTTCATGAGAGACATGCAATTTCAGGGCCATTTTACGAGTGTGTTGCTTTGGGTTAGATTCAACAAACGTTTTCAGAGCATCAATTCCAATATGTCGGTCCCTACCATCACAGTTTTTAAGGCTAAAGTCACCTGAACGAAATTTGCTGAACCATCATTGACACTTACGAAGTTAAAAACACAAACTTATTTGATATCGTATGTGGCTACAGAGGCATTGTTGCCTTTCTTATATTCAAACAGCATTACATTCCGAATGTGTGTCTCGTCGTGTGTCATCACTATAAAGGATTAGAGTATACTAAACTTTACGTATTATATAGGCTACACTAACGTGACATTTAGGCGGTTTGTTTAACTATTATACGTGATGTACTTTTTTTGGGGGGTGGTTAATGAAAGTGTTCCATAGCGCGACATTATTTTTTTGACGACCTAATACTTTTGCGTGTACAAAACTCTGGATGAAAAGTGCTATAACTATAGCTACCGTCATTATTTATCAAAGATGTTTGTTTTGAAAATTACCAACCTGATATCAAATAAGAAGTTCACTATTTTCAAATGTAAATTAGCAAAATCTCTGTGATGAAACAAATTTGACCGACAAATTCAACCTAGTTGTTACGCAAGTCGAACCACGAGATTATACTTATTTGAAAGTAGCGTTAAAAAACGCATAGATTATATTTGTTTTGGTATTAAAAAGTCTCAGAAGAGCACAGTATTGTTTGAATAGTAATGAAGAATGCAGTTTTCCCATTTTAACGCTCGTGACAAAAATTAGTCAATTTGATTTTTATATGTTAATTTTCATTTGTGTGTTCTGTCTTCATATATTTTGTTGTATATTATAGACTTTCAGTATATTGAAGGTCAGTTTAAAATTCCCGGTGTAATTAAATCATTAAATATATATGCTTTATTTTTTTATCGTAATTTTTGGAACTGAATAAGTTATATGAGTGATAGATATGTCACTCAACTAATATTATGTCAAAACCAAAATAAAAAATCAGTAGGCTTTCTTACCAAGTAGCCCACAAATATGGATGGCCAGAATTCTAGTTTTGCAGTTTAATGTTTTTGAACCTTTGAATTATGACATTTACATGGTATTGTTTTAATTCACTGTAAATTATAAAGCATCTCCAGTTGCTCAAGTTCTTACAAGACTTCTGTGTTGTATTTTTAGTATTTTAGCAATGTGCCTTGTAGGCACCTACCCTTATCCTAGATTAGCTCATACATCATTGTTTTTGAAACGGATGAAGGCGCCATACGTTTATTTTATTGGTGAGACCGAGTGTGGCTTAACTGTTAGCGTACCGTAACTGTAAATCAAAAGATTCACAAAATCGCACTCCGCATTTTGGGACTGTGGGTACACTATGAAAAAAACCACTATTCGATCGGAGAAAAGTAGCCCATGAGATAGCAGTGCATCCCTTCCAGCCCATCTGTCTGAATAATATATGCAAATAGCGATTATGTAGCTTTGCATGACATTCTGAAACAAGCAAAACTCTTATGAGTAAATTGTAAACTGTACAATCTATATTTTCTTATGATTTTATCCTCAGTGGTGGCTCAGCGGCAAAATTAAAGGAATAAAACGTTAAAATTCGGGGTTCGATCTCTGTAGCTGTGTAGCTTTATGTTTAACTATAGGCAAATAAACTGTTTAACAAATAATTAAAGTAAATTGGTGTTTATCACATGCAACATTTGGTTATATGTGAGTACACTCATATGTATACATTGTAAAGTATACTGATAATTGAGGTATACTGTTAAAATTTAAAGAACTCAGTATGAAATCGTTTCATAAGTATCGCTAAAAAGTATTAATTGAATGAAAAAACAATATAAACACCAAATATGTTAGAAGACAGATCTTTAGTAATAGTTAACATGCGTCAAAAAGTTTCATTCTAAATTATTCATTGTACAATAAAGGTTCAATATTTTTCTAGCTTGCGTTTACCATGAAATATGATTTTAGTATGGATACATTGGAGACAAGCCTTTTCGTATAGGTGCAAGTAAGATTGTCTAACGGTTAGAAAATACGATCTTTATAAGAACCACCCCTTATCAGAATGGTAAATTGGACGTAGTTTAATATCCTCTTTCCCTGGAAGCTGAAGGGTAAGAAAAACATTTAGAGACTAGAAAGTAAAATTGTCTGAACACGTATTCGGTTATGAAATGCTTGGTGTCCAACAAAGTAGCACTGGTAGGAGCCGAAGCATTTTTACATTACAGGTTTCTGTCATTCTGAGTTTCAGAACGTTGGTCTTCATGCCTTGGAGTTGTGCCCGAGAGCATGAATGATGTCGCTTGTTTTCCGTTCTTATGACCTAGGTTTTGAAACTAACTTGGTCAGTGTGAAAAGAACCTAAACAACTCCCATTAAACATAAATTACATTGCTTTAGATGAAAAACTTTTAACATGCAAAATGTATTTGAGCACTTTTCAGAAATTGTGTAGTACTTGTATGAATTGGCTCAGGACTGAAAGTAATTTGTTATCCTACATTTCTTCCTTCGAAAAAATATGGAAAGCATTGCACTGATAATCATGACACTAATTAATGGAATAACTTGAGTAAATGAAGCTTGCAAGCCATCTGTTGGGAATTAATGTCAAACATTTGGTCAGTTTAGCAGAGATTAATGTGCAAAAGAAGTAAAATTTATATAAGTGAAACGTATATAAATAAAACTACACGTTCCAATGTGATTAATACAAGTAAACAAAGTATTCAGTTGCGTTTGATAAATATTAAAAATATGTGTATAGATACATTTACACACAGACTTGCTGTGTAAGAAGGCCTGCATGGCCAGGTGGTTAGTGAGCTTGACTCGCAATCTGAGATAGCCCTCGAGTAGCTTTGCGCTAAATTTAAAACAAACTAAAACAAATCGTTGTGTAAGAGGTACTCTCCAGTCTGATTTTGTTTTTTTGCCGCGGCATAGCGGCTCATAGAATGGCTGAGTTGTTTTTCAAGTACAAACTTTTAACTCGTAGCTCCATCTCTTTATCGATTTAAAATCTAATTACAGCCGGGGCTATTGAGGGTTTCCTCTTGTTTATATCAAAAGGAGTTTGTATGTGTGCGGTAATTATTTACTTAGCTTTCGTACGTAGTTACTGTAATTTGAATAGCGCATAAATTCATGTCTTGGGACTCACCTACACTATTTCGAGATTGAAACTAAAGCGATTGCAATTATTACATGAAAATAACTAAACAGTAAATTGCAGTCCTTTGTTTTAATGCACAAAACCTTCCAGTTGCATCACCTCACTCAGGATGTGATTGAAACATATAACTTAGTGCGAAATCTAGTTGATTTTTGTTGCTGTATTCTTGACATCTGAACAGTCAGGACAGTCAATGCCACTAGCTTTAAAACATGGTTTAAGAAGCTATTTTTAAAACACGTGTCTTTGAAAAATACATATGTTTAAACTATTTATGTATCTCTAAGAAAATCCATATTGTGTATTCTATAAACCGCGAAACTTGTTAGATATGCAACCACATATTTACTTAAATTAAACAAACTTTGGAAAATGTGTAATCACACTTAATTTTATGTCGTTTTATTAGATTTTGACGTTAAATGAGTCACCCACTTTGATTTTTGTTTCTATGTTTGGAGCATCAGAATAATGCACACTTACTGAAAGAATAGTAGTTCGTCAGATTTTTCCCTTTTACTGCTCCACGAGGTAGAATAATACCTTTCACATTACTGCATGCGTACAGTGAATCACTGCGGATTAAAGGTGACAAGAGTAAAGCCACATGTCGCCTATAATCGCAAGGATGTCTTCAGAAAATCACAAACCGGTAACATGGATGATCCTGACGTAAGACCCCCAGTGCTGGATATTGTATGGTTTATTTACTATAGAAACTGTAAAAAATATAACAAACGATTGTGCACTGGTTCACAAGCAGGTTTTTCCCGATACCACACAATTATTTTATTGCCAGAAAAGTATACGTTGCAGTGGAAAGACTACAAATGAATGAAGGAAAGAAAAGCATGTGTGAGCTCTATAATAACACCTGTGAAAACATTTTTGTAGGTGGTAAAATATACGGTCTATATTCTGAGTGTTTTTAACAGGTAAACGTATAATCGTTTCGTAGGACAGCTACTCTGCACCAGAGGGCACTTGTTCATTTGTTCAAGAAACATATTCAACACTATACGAAATCGTAGGCATATTCTTTGTGCGTGGAAAAGGGAAACATTTCAGAGTAACGACTTATGTGTGTTTGTGTTGTGAATAACTAAATTTGTAGACGGTCATTATCTTGTCAGTTTAATTTTACGTGTTTGTATTTAGTAATTCCATATTTTATTATTTGTAGACTCAAAAGTGATATGGAACGAGAAGATTCGTCCTTACCTTGTGGAGATAGCTGGGTGGGTCCAATCCATGTCTCTCGCAGCCAGGAACCTCTAGTTGCCGATGGCTTACACCATAGTGAAACCGTAACACTGCATCCCGAAGTCATGTCAGAAGGAAGCGATAAACTACAGGCCTGTGATACTTTGAACGCCAATGATCAGGGTGGGCCTTGCGGGTGGTTTGGGATCCATCCATTATGTCTTCAGAGGTTTCGAACACCGAGGTGGGTGCTTTTCTGGATCTGTTGGGCCGGAGCTTTGCAAGGTCTTATTGTAAACGGCTTTGTGAACGTCGTCATCACAACCATCGAACGAAGATTTAATCTAAAAAGTCGTGAGAGCGGTTTAATAGCAGGATGTTATGATATAGCATCTTTCTTGTGCCTTATACCTGTCAGCTATCTTGGTGGAACCCGCAACAAACCGCATATCATCGGCGGTGGTGTTCTGGTTTTGGCCTTGGGCTCCTTTGTCTTTTCGCTACCACACTTTTTATCTGACACGTACACATTCAGTAAGGAAGCACAAGACGTGTGCAACCTTAACTACAACTGGACTAACTGTAATAATAACGTCAGTTACGGCCTGTCTTACTACAAATACGTATTCTTTTTGGGACAACTGCTTCATGGAGCCGGAGCCTCTCCCTTCTATACTCTAGGTTGTACTTATTTAGATGAAAATGTCTCCACAAAGATGTCTTCAGTTTACCTTGGTGAGTACGTAGTTGTAGATAAAGAATATGTGGCTGTAGCATTGTTCTATTAATTCATTAGAGTTTTGTTTCATGCCTGTGGGGGTGGTAAGTATATACGATCTGGGAAATCTACAGTGTTGATTCTCAGTAATATTTTGTTCATTTGCGAGACGAAAGGTTTTCATATTTTGTCGATAAACTAACAATAATATATATATATATATAAGGCGC
>NW_013665641.1:1083982-1111352 GCF_000517525.1 Limulus polyphemus | reverse complement strand
AGATAGCCCTCGTGTAGCTTTGCGCGAAATTCCAAAACAAACAAACAAACAATAAAATACATCATAAGAACCACTAAAATGTTTAAATTTTCGCAAAATATGTTCAAAATCCTATTGCCTACTGAACGAAATTAGCCTAAGTTAAACCCTAAAAGTAATAAAATTGTTTAACTAACTATGAGAACCGTGATAGTTTCTTATTATATTTATAACCATATTATACTTCAATAACCATCAAGATGTTTCTACTAATGCATCTAGGTGACCCAGTGGCGAGTATGCGGCTTATAACGTTAAATATTTTGTTTCTATATCCGAGATGGAAGGAGCACAAATAGCCTATTGTGTAGCTATATTTTTAACAACAAACAAACAATTTTATACTAATATATACTTCCCAAAAATATTTGACTTTTGAATAAATATTAAAGCAAAAAGCTAAAATAATTTTCATATTTTTTCTTTAGTGAAATTAATGCGAGTGAATTTCAACTTAATGCATATTGTTGTAGGTAATATTTTTCTTAATTCAAAAAATTGCATTGTTGTTTCGCCAAAGAAAGTTTTGGTGTCATATAATCAGCGTGTAGGTTAATATCTGGAATTTTCTTGAGAACTTAGGAAATGTTTTGGCAGTATAAAAACGCGAATTAGGCTAGAGTAGATTGAGTTATAGAGTTTGTTAGTCAGTTTGTCTGTTATTGTGTAAGTCAATTACTCAGTTCTGTGCTGTAAATATTGAGTTTGTGTTTAAAGGAAGTACTAGAGGTGAATGGATGGAGTAATGAACAAAAAGCTATTCATCTTGATGTTCATTTAAAAGGCCCACCTTTAACAACATTAAGTAAACCTTCCCACAGAAAGTCATAACAACTGACAAGCATTAGTGGCCACGTAATGAAACACTTTTGGGGTGTCACATCAGGAGGAAGCTTTCTAAAATTTAGGATTAGCGTAAGTAAACGGGACAAGACCTTAATCAAAATTGCTGAAGATCTGCAAAGACTGACTTAAATGTCTTATTCAGATTCTCCAGATGAAATTATGGGTTTATTGGCATGTTCATAGATTTCATAGGAGGTGAGGATATGCAAGTTAGGCTAAAGAAGTATATTAACAGTTTTAAAGGAAGCTGTTCATTTGGCACTGGAACTTGAGTTAATCAAAGTTGCAGATAAAGATCAAAAGTACCATCCAGGAATTATAGGATCGTAAGATCAAATTGTGTGGAAGCATCAACTCTCTCTTATGGAAGTTTAAAAGAACTCAAAGGATTAATTCGATAACTAGTTACTAGGAATGGAAGAAGTCGGCCATAGGATATTAAGCGTTTCAACTTCAACGTCAAAGGACATATTGTCAGGACCTGTAGACAAAAGCTTCTGTGAAATATACGTTGCTCCCAAAAGAAGAAGGAAAAATCGAATGGCTATAAGTGTGAAAACATTGGCATAACAGCCAAGATTGTGACGAATCAACAATACCCTTAGGATGAGTCCAAGAGCCGAAACTGGTCCAAGGAACAACAACAAATTAACCAGACGTTAGTAGACAGTAATTCCTGGGTCAGTCTACCTCAGTTGGGATAAGGACATTGTTATTTAAATACAGCGCTATACAATATGTTGATTAACATTGGAACTACATCAATCATTGTTTGATCCAATCTGGTAATGAAAAGTGCTTCTCTACACAATGCAATGCGTGGGTAATTAGCATCGAGAAAGAGTATATATTGGGAATAAACTTCATGCGAAAACGTAGATGTGACTTTAGGCCAGGAACTACTTCCGAAAATTACAGTGTCGGAGGTTGATTTTCTAGTGAGAATAATGGGAGCAGTTATTACACCACCAAGAATTGAATTACTAGTCCAAGGACTCATTAGGAACAACTTTAAATCCAGTGACTGAAGAATGATAGAACCAAACTCTTCACATTGTGTGACCAGTGTTGTGAAGGTCGTCAACTTATTAATGCCACAGATTTTATGGCTTGTTCATAGAATTCCAATATCCATTATACAGCGGAAGACATTATTTAGGCCAGGCAATAAAATAAAATCTCATAATATTGATACTACAAACCCAATATGTCAGTTGGCCAAACGACTCCCAGTTGCAAAACATACTAATGCTCCCAAAGAAATAGAAGTCATGTAAAAACAAGTAGTAATAGAACTGAGTACTTGTGTTGGGATATCCCTCGTACTTTTGAAGAATAGGGAGGGGTCCACAAAGATGACCAGAAGGTGAATGAAGGATCCTTACCCATCGCTATGGAATAACTATTTTGGATGCTTTATCGAGGTCAAAATTATTTTCAGCATTGGATCTAGAGAATGGTTACAGGCAAGTGTAAGGCGAAAAAACAGCCTTTACTGCAGGTAATGAGTTATGACAATTTGTTGTGTTGCCCATTTAGATTATATGGTACACCTGTTACATTTGAATGACTCATGGAATGTGTTCTCTCTGGATGATCGCGATTGTAACACTCATGAACTTAGGTTAGATGAAATGATGGTTTTGTTGGAATGCAACCAGTTCATAAATGCCCTATGATGTAAAGATATGTAAGTTAGTCTAAAGCAAAGTAGATGTACATATTTAAAGGAAGCTCTCCAATTGGTAGTGGAACTTGGATAAATTAAATTTGTAGATGAACAACAAAAGCATCATCCAGGAATTACGGAAGCTTAGAAGAACTCAAATGGAAGAAGTCAACCACAGGATATTAGACGTAACTACTGCAACGTAAAAGGACATATTGTCAGGATCCTGTAGACAAAAACTCGTAAGAAATAAACATTGCTTCCATAGGGTGACAGAAAAATGGAATGACTATAAGTGTGAAAAACATATACATAACAGCCAAGATTGTGACCAATAAACATCTATGTAATTAAAAGAATAATGTGGGGGGGGGAAGCTTTATAAACTTGAATGAATTATGCAAAAATCAAATTAAGAGAAGGGAAGTACAAACGATATTACCATATGTATGTGGGAAGCTTTTTAAACTTCTTTAAATTATGCACAAATAAAAGTAGGGAAGGATTGAAGATGTCACCTTGTGCGTAAGGGAGGGGGTGGGTGTAGATAGTACGATGCATTGTGAAAGGAAAAGATATTGGGAGAATGAGTCTGTCATGACTGAGAGACCCACCTCGGAGAGTAGTGTTTATGGTGTGAAAGTTTTGTGTTTGAATTTCTTCATTTGTTTATCGATACTTAGAATATTCGTACCGTTACCCTGTTCAGTTTTAATACTTGCCACGATACCCAAGATCTGAAAACATCACTATACCTGGTGTCTTTTAGTAGGTAAGTAGTTCTGTTCATCATTTTTGATCACACCATTCGACTCAAAGTGTCTTATGTACTAGAGATGTTTAGTGGGTATCACGTGTTGTGGAATAGGTTTAACCTGTCAGGTCACCACTTGTACTTTTGAAGAAGATGGGCCCACTAAGTTTTATATGCACAACTAAAAGTTGAATGAAGGATGTCTACCATTTGCTAAAGAATATCTCTACTCTGGATGGTTTATCTGAGAAAAAATGTTTTTCATCTTTGGATCTGAAGAGTAGTCATAGGCATGTACAATTTGAAAAAAAGCCGTCGTTTTATTGTTCATCGTACACCTACTATATTTGAATGACTAATGGAATATGTTCTCTCTGGACTACCGTGGAATGTTATACTAATGAACTCTGATGATATAATAACATGGAAGATATCTTTGTTGGAACTTTTGATGTGCTAAGAAAAGTTGCAAATTGTTTGAGGAAAGAGGACCTTAAGCTGAATTCCAAGAAGTTTGAGTTTCCTGTGACACATATTCAACATTCAGTGGAGAGGGAGGGTGTATAGACTCAACCAAGTGCAGAATTGATTAACACCAGAACTCAAATGAGGTACGAAGGTTTCTTGCATTGTGCTCCTACAATCTCACTTTTTTAAAATCATTCTTTGAAATAGCTCGACTTCTACGCAAATTAATAGAAAAATCAAATAAGTTCTGCTAAATTTCTGACTACAGACAAATATTCAACAAGCTGAAGAAAGGGGTAACCATTTTTTCGGTACTAGCATACTAAGCCCTCGAAGACCCATTCATAATAGAAACAGATATAAGTGATTTTGCATTGGGAGCAGTGTCATCACAAGTACAATTTAGAAAAGAACGTTATTGCCTACGTTAGTGAGGCAGTTAATTTTGCATATGAAAGTATTGTACATCTCTGAACTAGCTACTAAATGTTAAACAGTGTTAAAATGGGAATCATAGAAATAATAAAGATAACCAACCTGATATGCAACAGAACAGAATCCAAGATGTGACATCCACAGCTAATTGTGAACTGATATGGTCCAACATTCAACTGAAAGATGTTTAGGCAAGAAGATACGAGTCTGAAGCTAATTATTAATTGAATGCGGAATGTATATCACAATGACCCTTGTGTCAAACATTGGCTCATTACATCCTACGAAAAGGGTTCATATGTCAAAAATGGTGGGTAGAAAATATGGCTTCATTTGGTACTTCCAACACTGGGCACTTGGGTGTTATAAAGGCACTGGAGAGAATAACAAAACATTTAAGGACAACAGGGCCTGTTGGTCCATCTAAATCTCGTACACTAGACTATTAAAAAAACCTCAAAACCATCTATTATCATTCAAAATTTTATCAAGCCTTCCCTTAAACTCCCTAAAATTCACTGCTTCCACCATATTTCGAGGCAACCCATTCCAAAGATCAACCACCCTGAAAGAAAAATAAAATTGCCTTAGCTGAAAATGACTCGTACCCTGCCAAGACCTATATTTCTTTCCCCTAGTCTTACCATTCTCACCATTACGTACGAAAAAAAATGATGATGCAGCGACACTATCAGTTATTCCCTTCAAAACCTTAAACATATCAGTCAGATCCTTTCTAATTTAATTTTTTAAAAAGAAAAACCAAAGATCTTAATCCGTTCTCGTATGAAAACCTTCCCAACCCAAATATCTTCCTGAGTTGTAAGGGAGCCTATACCGAGACATAAAAATGCCGGCACCAGAGAGCATTATGGGAGGGAAGTTCAAAGAAGTCACGTGACTTAATAGTTCCACAAAGTGACGCTAGAGGGTTGATGATGTGTTACTATGAGTAGATAGTTCCAAAGTTTGTTGCTATGTTAGATATTTCCAAAACGTAGGAGTGGGCGATTTGATCATCTGCGCTGCGCGAGCATATGTTTGTTATGTGATTATTTTTCGTGTCAAGCTGTGTCATGTTATATAATTATTTTACCATTGTTCTTAAAACGATATTAATTTCTGTACTATAGTTAGTGTTAACTTGAGAGTTTCACTTCATTAAGAATAATAAACAAAATATTTGAACATATAAAATTAATTCTTTCGCCTTGTGCTACTATAAATGTTCCAACTGAATGAATATGTGTATTTAATACTATCGATTAATTAATACAGTCGCTGAAGATGGAATGTGAATATTCCGAAACGTCCGAAGAATATACGTACATTACCGAAAACAAAGTGTCGAATTTTTGCTATTACCGTCGTGTTACTGATAATTGTGAAATTAATATTTTTATGTATTACGGACTGACTCATTTTTATGACGTCACATGACCTCCCGGTCTCAGTGGCTAACCTCCTCACCCTTTGATGTTCCTTTCTCCTTCCTGCCGTTAATATTATCGATGTAGCTTTCTTCTGAACCCTTTCCAACAATTCGGTATCCTTCCTAAGCTAAGAAGCCAAGATTGAATACGATACTCCCCATGTGGCCTAACCAACAACCTATACAATAAAACTATAACCTCTAGACTTTGTAGTCAGTGTTTCTGTAGATACAACTTAAATCCTATTTGTCATACCACTAGCAACAACACATTGCGTGGATGGCTTAAGAGACTGATCAACTATAACTGCAAGATTCTTTTCTTCCATGACACCTTTAAGATTATTCCCATTAAAATTATGCTTTTAATTCAAATTTTGATAATCCACATGCATCGCCTTGCATTTATATTAAAATATAAAGCCATTTGGCATCTGCCATTTATTCACCCAAACTCTTCTAAAAATCTGAATATTTTTGTAAAGCATCTTCATCCTTCTACTCACAGCCAGTAACACGAGTTTAATATTATCAGCAAATTTAAGTGATTGATTGATCATTCCTTCGTCTGTGTCACTGATGTACATCGGAAAAAGCAAAAGTCCTAACAACCCCGAGGTATCCACTTGTGATATTAATACAGTTAGGCTGAACACCTAATCTGCTTTCTTCCATCCAGGCCCGGCATGACCAGGTGGTTAGGGCGCTCGACTCGCAATCTGCAGGTCGCGGATTCGAATCCCCGGCACATCAAATATGCTCGCCCTTTTAGCCGTGGGGGCGTTATAATGTGACGGTCAATCCCACTATTCGTTGGTAAAAGAGTAGCCCAAGAGTTGGCGGTGGGTGGTGATGACTAGCTGCCTCCCCTCTAGTCTTACACTGCTAAATTAGGGACGGCTAGCGCGGATAGCCCTCGTGTAGCTTTGCGCGAAATTCAAAACAACAACAATATTTTATCCAACTAATTTATATTAAATGAACAAACTTATCCTCTACATCTACAGAATTCTTTTTAAGTAAGTCTATTATGTGGTACTTTCTCAAATGTTTTCTGAAAATCCGGATACACCAAATCCACACCCTTAGTCTTCTGCATAAGCAGTCACCTGTTCAAAGAATGTTAAAAGATTATTAAAGGTAGAATTTCCCTAGTGAAATCATATTGACCATCAAACAAAATTTTACACATTGTAAATGACTTTACAAAGCATCTTTTATCAGACTTTCAAAAACGTTTCCAATCATGTTGATACTTTTTATCACCTCCCTTGAAAATAGGAGTAACATTAGTCAAATTCCAATCCTCTGCCAACTATTCAAGGAATTACAAAAGTAGTAGCAAGTGGTTCACATATCTAATCGTTAACCTCATCCAAAACCCTTGGGGAAATATAATCTGTCCCAGGATCCTTGTCATTCTTTAAACTTACCAATTATTTCTTAAAAGGCACAGAACTAATCTGATCATTTTGCTCCATCTTGTTTCCATCTAGCAACTGTTGAGGACGAGCAATATTCCTAAAATCTTCATTAGCCATATCATAATCATCATATGTTAGCCTTCTTTTACTATAACTTAAGAAGCCTACTCCCATTCTAACATTTTGCTTTCTTTTTATGTATTGAAAGAAATTTTTACTTTTTACATTTTCAGTGAACCCTTTTTTTTCGTATGCTCTTTTTCGACTCCGCAATTTCCGGTTTGACCAACTCTTTTTATCTTCTATAATCCTTTAAGACTCTCGTTCTAACAACCAATTTAAAATTCTTAAATTAATGATGTTTTTCCTTAATTTTATTCCTTATACTTTTGTGAGCCAACCTGATGGTTTACTTGCTACTACTTTTTTTTTTATCTTGAATATTTAAAAATTAATTTTTAAAACTGTTCCACATTCTATTTCGTTAATATTGTAGTTGCAGTAGAATTCATAAACCTTATAAATTCTGATTCGGAAGAAACAAAGAAAAGTTTAAAAAATATTCGTAAAACTTTAAAAAGAAGTTCGTACCAGTTGAAAACTGACCGCATACAAGTTTGGAGTAGAAAGGTAGAAATCAATTAAATTGTTCGTCGAAAATTTCAGTAAAAATATAATAAAGAATAAGAAAATAATATTTACCACTACCAGTTGAATGGTGCAATAAATATTAGTATATATGGTTATTAATGTGTTTTTTGGAAGTGTATGGGATTTAGAATTTTAGAAGTGTGCTCTTTATCAATGCATAAATGTTATACATTATTTTCTTTTAAGTTAATATTTAGAGAAAAATGTGTATTGGTTTATGCTGAATGGTCATGCGCACGCGGAACATAAATATGCAAAGTATTAAATTGTAGTATTATGTAAGGGTAAGGTGTGAATAGAAAAAATAGTTTCAGACCTATGTTTTGATGCCGTTTAACTTCTACACATGCAAGGTTTTAAAGTTTTAATTAATCATTATTGGAATTAATCCTTATTGTTAATTCCAGCATCAGACTGTCTAAACTTGGGCCTGCGCATTATTTTCGTTAAAAACAAGAGTTCAGTTAGAGAATATACTGTACTAGGGGAATGAAAAATAGGATTGTCTGAATATTGCCTTTGGGACAGTTTTAAATAGTTTTATTGGTTGAACAACATTGGCACCATCTGGGGAACATTGGCGTGTTTGAATATTTTTTCATTACATTTACGCGCACGACATGTGGTGGGTGAACATTTTATTTTTATAACTTATATTCTTCTGTTGCTGTAGCTCGTGTTTTGGAATACAGACAGTGAGGCTGACGTGTGCTTTACGTGACTGTGACAATTAACTGCGAATCTGTAAATGTAGAAGTTCTTGTGTGTGTGTGTGTAAATGTTAAAAGCCATGTAGGCTCCAGCCAAAAATAAACCTAACTCAAAATTATGAAGTCATGATTAACTTGCTGCTTAATTCAAATTTTGACAACTCAGCTCTGTATTGAATTTTATTCCGCACGTGACGTTATGTTTTAAAGAGCTCATCAAGTCTTCCAAGGTTTGTTTTTAGTAGTTAAAGTTTCAGAATGGTAACATGGTTACTACAGTGACTGATCGTTTAAAGAACTGCTAAGATATTTTAGATAAAACAATAGCTTATTGAGATATTAAGTTTCACTCTGAAAATCAATTAATTAAATAGATGTCCCGAACTGTGTCTTCTCTGTTTCTGCCCCCAAAAGGAATTCTATGATCTAAGCGTGACTTGGCTTTAATAGTGTTGTAAGTGTACTCGTAACACTTGTTTCGAGTGTGAACCTCACGCCACAGCTATCTCAACACCATCGTGTCATTAGAAAAAGACCCTATCACTTACTCTCTGACTATGATAAATGAGTTGAGTGTTTCCGCTTGTCACTGACCTGTCAGTTTAGGCCTACTGATGGCTAGTACTGTCCATTTATTTACTACGGACATAGTTGTGTATTTCCTTTAGGCTGTAAGTGCTAGACCACATGATTAAGCTCTGTTTCACTGTTAGGTAAGGCATGATAATCTAATAGCAGGAAATTACCCAGTATTAGGATATAAAGGATTGAAAATGGCCTAGTTTCTCGCGACTGCAGTTAAAGTGATTACAATGAAAATAGGCAAGACTTGTCAGGTACGAACTGCGTATAAACGTTTGTTAGCTTGAACATTTGTAGAGTTCAATAATGCAGTAAGTATGTTCTCCAACAGTGAAATGTTTCGGGGAATGTTTATATATGTATTAGGGGAAATAAAATATTGCTAAATAAAAAGTTATTTAGGGATGGCTACTGAACTTGAAAGAAGTGAACCAAACAATATAGGGATAGAATTGGACATATCACTTGATCCTGCTAATTATAGCTTATCAGACTAAGCTGTCTCGACTTAACATGGTAAATAAAATTTCTACATTACTGACTTCTTCACTTTATCTATCGAAACCTTGGTGTTTGAATATAATCTCAGCTTTCATCATTATACTATTTGTTTAGTCAACTTTATAATACTACTTTTATGATTATCTTACAGTAGACTAACATTTTACGATTGAAAATTCTGGTTGTGTTTGTTTTACCAGTAAGAAAGCCAGTAATGTTAGGATTTTGTTATCCATGTAAAGTCGAGACGGCTTAGTCTGATATATGATCATTAGCCGGATCAAGTGATATGTCCACTTCCGTCCCTCTCATGTTTGGTTCCTTTTTTCAAGTTCAGTAGCCAGCCCTACATAGTTTTTTATTTAGTGATAATTTTTTCCTAATACTTGTTTGTTTATCTTTTTTTATATAACATTGCGTACGTGGGTTACTAGGTTATAGTGTATTCTAAAGCTTTATAACGTTTGCATAAAATAATAATAAAATAGGTAGTCAAAAATCGCGAAGACTGTTTTACCCTATAAAATGATGATAAGATTGTAGTTACTGCTAGAAATATCTAAGCATTGTGCTTGTTGAAGAAAAATGATGATGATGAACGAAAATAAGAAATCTCGGTTTTGGCTATTCGCTGGTTTTTGACATTGGGACGTTCTGGATAGCTGAAAAGCGGCATATACACCGGAGATAGAGCGACTGTACCAGGTAGCTCTTTATAACTAGTTTCGGATAACCTGAAAGAAGAAAATCCAGATGACTTTTGTGTTGCTTTAATACAAGCGTCCGTGCCATCTCTACATAGAGAGTGCTGGTGCACTCTCCGATACCACGTTCTATTCTTAATTAATTTAAGAAGGGTTCAACAAACATATCCCACGACGTAGCATTCCTAACCAGACTTTATAAGTAAAACTAAAATAATGAAATTACATACTGATTTGCTTAATTGATTTACACGCAATAGAAGTTGAGCACCAGCCAAAACACACCCCTCTCCTTCTCCCTAATTATGGAGTCCCGTCGCAGCACGTTCGTCAGTGCGCAATCCAAGTGGCGTGACGTCATTCATAATTTCAAACTACCGAATATGAGGCAACCAACCGGAAGCAAACACTTTTACTTTATTACTTTTTATTGTGTGTGTTTGTGTGTTTAAATATATTGTTAATAATACCAAGTACCAAAGTAAATACGACTATTTTAGCAGTGTTACTTCTATCATTAGTATTATACACTTAAAAAGGTTGGCGAAAGCTCTCTTCCCTCCAGTAATTTCTTTAACTTTCTGATAATAATAATATTAACTTCAACTTAATTTAATTAGCATCTGTCCTTTTTACATTTTGAATGACAAAAGAAATTTACCAAGCCAAAATCTTGCCTTTGCTGAATTACGTGCTATATCATACATTAAATATTGTGTATTACACTTTAAATATTATATGCAATCATATGTTGTGTTATTTTGTACATTAAATGTTATAGTAATAATATAAAAAATAATTATATCTATATATGAAATATTTAAAATTTTGCCATTTGTTAAGGGAAAGCTAAAAATACAAATTGTGGGAGTATGTATCTTCATTTCTAGGCCTAATATTGCCAATTTATACTTAACTATACAGTAACAATATGCC
Organism: Limulus polyphemus; assembly: GCF_000517525.1. Lineage (NCBI taxonomy): Eukaryota > Metazoa > Arthropoda > Merostomata > Xiphosura > Limulidae > Limulus > Limulus polyphemus. Next base: position 1,100,201 of record NW_013665641.1, on the reverse strand, counting down.
ACGAAACAACAACAGCAACAAAAAGTAATTTTTATGTTTTAACGTAAAAACACGCTCTGTACACCGCAGGGAATTGAGCACTGGATTCTAGCGTTGTAAGTATGTAAACTTACTGATGACCCACCGAATAGCATGAAGTTCGAACCAGTCTTGTTAAAAAAATTCGTGAATTACCTACTCCAGGTTTTAATGAGAAATAAATAACGTTCTTATCCGTGTTAAATTCCATGTGATAATTTGAATTACTCACTTCAGACTTCAGTAATGATAAAAAAAATAGATTTCCTAATAGTTTTTGTGTTGCGGCAACTTGCATAAATATAGCCAAAAAAGTAGTAATTTTTCTAATATTTGCAAAATGCCATCTGTCAATATCGGTGACTATAGGTTTGTCGTAATTTTTATTGCCAAAAGAATGCTAATACTTTGGGCAAGTTTTACTTCATATTTTTATGTACCCGTTGGACGAGTAACTGATTTCAAACTGTTTGCTAAATGTTTTGCGTGATTGTTTTACTATCCGTTGAGTAACTAAATTTAATTGTAACCTGTAGCTTGTAAGATGTTTTTTGTAAATTAGATTGTTCTGCACAATAAACTTAACTGGTGTCATTAAGTAATTTCTGAATATATGATTTTGGTGAAGAAATAAAATTGTGCGTAAGTGAGAGATTCTATTACAAATATATGAAGAATTCAAACGCCCCAAATGGTATATATATATATATATATATATATCACGCAATGAGTGGGATAATGATCGTAATTAATGGAACGAGTATCTAAATGCCAACAATCGTTTTAATTAAGTACACTTAAAATTTCCCTTGAGATATAAATGCAAATGTCCTATATAATTATTCCTTTATTAGGCTAAGTGTTATTTCCAAGATGTTGGTAAAAAGTGGATGGTGATATCTTTATAGATAATACACTTGGTATACTTAATCGCTGTCGGCGTAATTAACTCTTCCACACAAAAATTCTGCTTCTCGGAACTGTAATTTATTAAAGTTTTTCTATGACCGAGTGTAACAGCAATTTAACGAAACGCGCGCGCGCACACACATGCACACATGTTATTAACATGAGATAAATATATTCTCGGAAAACAAATACATAATACAAATTACAGTCAACGGCCTGTGATACGTACGAGAGTCGAAGACTAAACATTCGTGAAGTTCATGCTTTAGCTAGTATCATACATGATGTATCACGTTACAGGAAAGCAAAATGAACCAGACCAGATAGTAATATATCTTCTGTCAACGATTGTTATGATAACAATTAAGTTAGGTACTGTTTAATCAGGTTTACCAATGCTCGTCGCAAATAACTGAGGTAGTGCTGTACCCTTTAGCTTTTTGATTACTTTTTTAGCATGCACTGTACATTGTTTTTTATATACGTTCAGATAATGTCCATATCTTTAAAAAGATTCCACAGACCATAATAAAAAAGAGGAATAAGCCACTGGAATACAATGAAAAACAAATCACTTTGTTTTCGGCTATCCGTCCCTAATTTTCAACTGATAAACTATGAAGGCAACTAGTCAACAATACCCTCTACCAACTTAGTCTACTCTTGTCTGATCGAATAGTAGGATTTGACTGTCACATTTATAACGTATTCACGCCCGAAAGTTTGGAGCGTGATTGTTTATTTATTTAGTTTTTTGTAGGTTTTGATTGGTAACGGAACGGAAATGCTGACCGCAGATCCATAGTCACTGTGTCACTCTCGGACCCAAATCGCTTGGATTTGTTGGTTTACACTACAGACAATTTATTTATCAAAATCTTGATTCAAAATGTTTTTAGAATTACACAAAGACTAGATATTTAATGTCTCCCAATTGTATCTCATCTATGATATTACCAGGTGGCAGTATTATCTGAAAAACGAGATTCATTTCGAGTTAACTATTGCAAAACCATTACAAAAAATTCATAATTGTGGAAAAACACAGAGCGAATTTTTGTAATCAGAAATTACCTTAATGCATTCTGTAAGTCGTCTTGATCTATAATATGGAACTAAGCTTGACAATAAGTTAATTGGTAATGCATTATCGTTGTGTGTTTGAATTTTGATCATTCCTCGTATGCACATCTTTCGTGTAATAATCGAGATTCCGTTGATAGAACGATCGGGCGTGGTTTCTTGGCTAGCTTGCTCCGGCTGTGTGTTAGATATATACGACTCTTTAAGTTTAATGCGAGTGTTAAATTACGTTTTTTAGAAGCAATAGTTTATCGCAAGTTTGTTTACGTAATTGTTTACGAATCATACGCTGTGTAGTTCAAAAATAGTTCTGAATTGGTGATTGTTATATTATTCCGTCATGTTACTAGAACCTTTCGAGTTTTTCTCGTTGTTTTCATTGAGTTTTATGGCATCATAATATATCGTAGGTGTGTAACGTTTTAAATCTCTGTCAGGGTATAAATACGCGTCGAAAATTTAGTTCGAAAGTTAGATCTAGAATGCGTGATTATGAGTTTAGCCATTCAGAACGTATGGTGGTGATTTTAAAGTGAAATTATCACAGATTGTATTGTAATAACAGAGTAGAGAAAAATAATTCGTCTTGTCAATTGTGTTCTAAAGTAATTAAATCAGCCTGTGTGGACAATTATTCAAATCTCTGGATACAACTGTGATAACCAACAGTGTAACGGACATTTGTATATACGTTTGACTTGTTTTGATATAATATTTTAAAACTAAATGACTGTGTGCTGTTTGTTTATTGTTGAAATTTATAGCCAGCAAGTCGCAGACACCTACCGTAAATAATCTGGCCCAAACATAAAACTTGACACTGTGAAACTGAAGATTCATGGTTCGCTCTCAGATCTTGAGAGCTGTCGGTGCGATTTAAGAATGACCGTCATATCTCACTATTTGGTCAGAGAAAAGTAGCTCAAGAGTTGGCGGTATATGTTGTTGATCATCTGCCTTCCCTCCAGTCTATTACTTCAATATTAGGGATGGCTAGGACAAACAGTTTTTTGTATATAGCTTTGTGCGAAATGTTTGTAACAAACACACGTACTATTGTTAAGAATAATGCAATAATTTCAAATATTAATTAAGTTTGCTTTTGTATTGAAACATTTATTATTATATTATTTATGAAAAAATCTGAACTATGAAATATAGTTCTCAAACGACTAGATTATAAGAAAACTACTAACTTCAATAATGTATATGTTGTCGCGTGAAAAATATTTCATATTCATACAGTTTAACTTTATAAAAAGTAAAGAGAATTTGCATTTTCCTCGAAGTGACTTCTATGGGTTATTTCTCCGGGTATGCTTACAATATCTGTTATGCAACTTCGTCGACATATTGAGATCAGAGTATGATTTTGTGCTTACTCTGTGTAATTTTTAGCTTCATAAAATATGCATCACTGCTTAATCTTTTTACTGTTTAGTAGCTGTAGGCGTTTTAAAGAGAAAACTGCTATTCCATAGATTAAAAAGTTTTGAGAATACATGAGCTAAAGGAAATCAAAATCTCCACAATTGCGTTACGAGGTTTTGATTGGAAATTAGTTTTTGTCATAAAGATCCACTTTATATTTGAAAAGAACTTCTATTAGTAAAAACTAATTCACTGTTTAATTTGTATAGTGAATGTTCTTGCAGTGGAGGAGCTTCTTGTAGGATGACCTTCCTGTGATGATAATAAATTATGCTTAAATCTTATCAACGTTACTTAGATAAATCCTTGATCTGTCCAAAGCAACGAATAATTTCCATCTGTTACTAACAGTTGATTTTTGTAACGCATCCTGCTGTTCGTCGTTTTGTAAATTTGACTTGGAAAAAGCTGTTGCGTATGTGATTTTTTTTTCACTCGAGACAAGCTCATCATCCATCATAATTGTATCCGGTATTTTAGTTGGCATGAATTGTGATTTAGTGACAATCTTCTGTCTACTGCCATATTTTAATTGTGAGAAATATCATGAACAGTCATTGGAAGGGACAGTAACGTATTTTTTTAACACCTCCGATTTTTCATGTAGGAGTTGTGTAGTATATAACTCGGTCTTCTCCCTGTGCATGAAATGATGTTGAGGTGTAAGAAACAGAATCATCTGATATTGTACATCTTTCACATGCTTAGTGCCAACCAAAAAATTATTACTGATGACAGAAATTTTCGCACTCAAGTGGCTCGGCGGTAAGTCTAAAGACTTTTGACGATAAGAAACAGGTTTTGATACCCGTGGTGGGCACAGCACAAATAGTCCACTGTGTTGCTTTGTGCTTAACAATAAAGAAACAGACGTTTTTTTGATATTTCTTTTTCTGTATTTGTTTATCACACCGTATAAAGCTTTTTTTTTTTTGTAATATAGGTTATTGTTTTCTTAGTGCAAAGCTACACAATGGGCTTGTCTTCACTCTTCCACTGCGAGAATCGAACCCTGGAGTTTAGCATTGTAAGTACACAAACTTACCGCTGACCCACTGGTGGGAGGTTAATATAAGTAAAACGCAAACATTATGCATTAAAGATCGTGATTGTATTTGATACAATATTTTATTTACAATTTTACATTTTGTTTTGCACTTAACACATTTTTCATTAATTTAGTTATATGAGTTAATAAGTAAGGTCATTTCCTAACCTCAATAGTCGAAAATTCACGGCATTAAATTCAAAAAACGTTTTGTGCAAAAATGTAGCAAAAAATATGTACTGAGTTTAGTGTTGCAATGTCTGTACCTGGTTAGCGGTTTAGACATTAACATATGTACATGGTAGCTTAAATTTACAAATACCATTTCTTTACAGTTTTTTTATTCTTGTGGCAAATTAGTGAGTTTTACTTACATTGATTGACTTTCTCCCGAAATATTGCGAATCACAGGTATACATATGTGTGTGTATACTGTTGCAAAATGTTGTAAGGTCGAGAAGAACGAGCCAAGATCACAAATGACGTACGTGTGACTTCTTGGGGAGAAAGTTGTGGTTGCAATGAACAACAGTAGATACTAAAGCACACAGCAGCTAAATATAATCAGTAGCATGTTTAATTAAATTACACGATCTTAACATACTTAAAAACCTAAAATCGAAAAATAAATGCAAGCAACAACTTCTGAAACAAAGTTACGAATAAGAATGAATCAAATTTACTTTTGAAAAAATATTCAAGCAAAAACCGCAAAGCATAATCTAAACAGAAAAATAGTAATTCACATTTTGACACCTGGTTGACTATACGATAGGTAAAATTAAGATTTGCTTATCAATTTAAAGTCCCCACAGACCCAAAACTAAATATCTTTTTCACGATACCCGTTACATGTACGATTACAGTCGGTAGAAGAATAAAGTTGAAACTTTTGTTGATTCTAAAAAGTTTCTACTAGTTCTAGAAGATTGGTTTGTACTGCGTGAAAAAATATACTGCAGTTCTGTTGTTAAAGTTTCCTTTATTACCTTTTATTTGAACTAGCTATACATTTGATGTAATTACATTTTAAGTATAAAGTATTTTTATAGATAATTTACTGTATAGCATACTTCTTTTTTAAAGTACTGATTTTTCATTTTCCCTTCGAGTCCTTATGAGTGGAACATATCGGTGAATGCAAGAACGGCAGGAATATGGCTTTTTATTTTCTGCTGTTTTTAGGGATTACACTCAATCCTAAAACTACTTATTTCTGGCATCTGTTTACATTTTGTTTTAAAATGAATATTACTTTCCCCCAAAAAATATGGCATTGTAATTTTACAAATAGTAGGAAACTGGTTTGTGCTGGTAGAAAATTAACTTCATATATTTTTCTTTTTTTTTAAATAAAGTAAATTACCCCATTATTGCGTTGTACTATTGCTTCAATTACCTTAGTGCGCTACCAGTGCATGCTCATTTTAGGGTTCATATTTTATAAAAGTCGCTGGCAGCTGGAGCTCTCCTCGTTTAGGACCCACCCCTCAACTCTTTTTCCTCAGCTGCGTTTCCTCTCTGCTCCCAGTGGCACAGCGGCATGTCTGCGGACTTGCAACGCTAGAAACGGGGTTTCGATACCCGTGGTGAGCTAAGCACAGATAGCCCATTGTGTAGCTTTGTGCTTAACTACAAACAAACAAACATCTTCTAGAGCATTGGGATGAAAGATTAGCCAGAGTCTCAAAAATACAATAACGTGCTTTGACAAAACATTTGAGCTAAACTGTACACTTTTCATGCTAGCTTGGTTGCTAAGAGAGATGTAAAAACATCTGATGATAAAAGCGATTTCATTAAAAGCTACCACCTTCCATCAATATCGGCTCTTCAGTCCTCTCGGTTACCCAAAAAAAACAAATTCATCAGTGTTGTAACATGTTATTATCCACCTCTTGTTTAATTATACATACACATTTTAGAATACACGTATTGTTTGAGAAAGAAGTAGATGGTGAAAGTTAGGGCCAGTGATATTATAAGAATGTAATAATGTAAAGTTTTGTGTGTGTTAAGATAAGTGTAAAATTACAAAGAAACAACCTGTCAATTCGCTTTCTGATCACATAATACACACGATATTACCAAAAATACAAGGATAACACACTCCCAGTTAGCAATAAGCCAGTTATCATTAAGTTTCCATACAACTTCTATCGTGTTCTACTGGGTAAGGTTATAAGGATCAACAACTGCTACAAAAAATCAGTTGGAATCAATAACTCTCGAGAAATGGGTATGGTTATTGGATGCAGAATTAGTCATTTGAGTTTCTAAGACATTTTGCAGTAAAATGCAGTGTGTGTGTGTGTGTGTTTAATGTTCAAAAGAACTGGAAACTAATAGACCCGATAACTTAGAATTTCAACTAAATTTTGGGGTAAACTTGTAGTATGTTATAAAATGAAACCTTATAGTTGGCGTGAAGCTCATCTCCCAGAACTTCAACTAAATTTAGGACTACAAGCCAGCATATACATTGTACGTACGAGTTTAATGGACGGGTTGCAACTCAATAGCTGGGTTTGACTACAACTTAATTTGGGACATGATTGTGTCGCACTAAAGGTTAAGGAATGGTGGAATAATATCTATATATGAATTGCCTTTGATGATTTTGGATTAAATATGAATAAAATAAACGTAATGCTTTGTTATATAATAATGTTCTATATAACGTTTTAATGTCAGAGTGTTGGGATTCTATAGGGAGAAGTCACATCGTTTTCAGCATGTTAGTACGCTATCTCATGTAGCACGTTTTCATATTTATTTATTGCCATGCTTAGTCCAGAATACCAACTTGAATTGCTATGAACAAATGTTGGATGTTGTGGAATGATATCCAAGGTATAGAAAAATCTAAAATATTTCTACCCTTAAAACTCTTTTTGCAAGATGACGACAGAGTTAAATCTATGATTAACATCAGGGGAAGGACTATTTCTTATTATAAATGAGAATGCATCTTCTAAAAGTGTGGTGTCAAGAATTATTTTGGTAATACAGTGTCTGAAGCATGTACAGCTGTTTCAAATATTTTTTTCTCGTAAAAGGTACCAGTAAGTATAACACAAATGCCCAACAACTTTTGGGGTAATTTTTTGTTCTTTCTTTGAGTACTTAGCATTCAGAAAATTAAGCTTTATCGACCCACTGGAAAATATTTCAAATCAGGTTTGTAGCATGTTATATTCGAGGCATTAGATCAAGTTCTTGGAATATTTCTTAGGTAAAGGACGAAATTTTTCATTTAGTGTTGTTATTCTAGTGAAGAAACCGGCCTATAAAAATTTTCCCAGCGTTTTTACATACTCATCTCAATTTTCCATTTAAGGTTATTCATTGGCAGGTTTTGTTGTATGAGGCCGGATTCTTTACAGTAGTTGTTTGTGGCTTGTTGGCGATAAATCTGAACAATAAACAAACAGCACACCATCCACTTTTTTAAAATATTATATCAAAAAAAATCAAACGTATATACAAATGTTCGTTACACTGTTGGTTATCACAGTTATATCCAGAACTCTAAATAATTCTTTTTCTTTCGTCAAAGTCCGCACAGTCTGGTTCATTTACTTAAGTACACAATTTTGACAAGACAAATTCTTCTTCGATACTCTGTTATTACGATACAATCTGTGATAATTTCGCTTTAAAAATGTACCCGCTAAACTCTCAATCACGCAGTCGAGATCTATCTTTCGAACTAAATTGTGTGTGTGTGTGCTTTATAGCAAAGGCACTTTGGGCCATCCGCTGTGTCTACCGAGGAGAATCGAACCCCTTATTTTAGTTTTGTAATTACGTAGACTTACCGCTGCTCCACCAGGGGACTCATAATAAATATTCGACCCTATTTATACCCCGCCAGAGGTCTAGAACGTTCCACAAACTACTAGATATTATGATGCAATAATACTCAATCAAAACAACGAGAAAAACAAAGAAGATTCTATTAACATGACGCAATAGTATAACTATTGAATATATAATTATTGAACTACACAATGTATGATTCGTAAACAGTTATGTAAACAAACCTGCGATAAACTGTCGCTTCTAAAAATAACTAAATTTAACCCTCGTGTTATATAAATATCAAAATCGTAAGTTTCACATTAAATTTAAACGGAAACACTCATGTATATTTAACATTCATATAATTAAATAAACACTAACCAAAAACTCTTAATGGAGAAGACATGAAATGCAGTAATTGTTAATCCCAAATTTCAGATAAATAACCGTACATTGCTAAATAATTTAGATAATGATTAAAAACATCGTTAAACGGAGGATTGGAAGGACCTTGGACACTACAATATTTACAATTATTCGCCATATGGAATTGTACATTATAAGAAACTAATTGCAGAAGAATATATCATTGTTCGGAGTCCTAAGATAAACATAGAAACTATTTTTAAGGACAAAAACATCACAATTAATTAACAAACAATGTAGTAAGTATAGTGAAAATTCGATTTCGTAATGTAGGTACTCATGATATTTGAAGCATTTATATTCCTTTTAAATTATTTATAATTAACATACAGGATTCGGCTATGTTTGAGCTAACTGTTTTAAACGAACTGTTATTGGTGAGATAACTTTACGCAGATAGTGTAAAAGTTTCGATAGAAACTTTTTGAAGCATGTAATACATACATAAATGTCTTAAGTTTACACATACATATTAGAATTTATCAACTGTCTTCAAATAACCAAACCAAGTATCAGATAGTTGCCTAGAAATTGAAATTTCGTTGAAAAATATCACTGGGTACTTCTTAAATTTGACGAAGAGAATGGGTTGGCCGAAACGACCGTTTAGGAATAACACAAACCTAGTTATTCTCGATTTCATATTTATTGTTAAACCGTTAAAGTTGCATCTAAGTCTGTCGTATTTTGAGCAATGGATCTAAGAATTGAAGAGATATGATTGCTAACAAATGCAAGGTTTAATACATATTTCGCAAACCAAACATTACTTTGCTCTATTTTAGAAGATAAGATATAGTTTACAGCAATAAGACCTTTTCCTCCTGATGATAAGACAGGCTGTAAAAGCAGCTTATAGTGGAATGCTCATTGAGGGCTGTATATTGTATGATTGACTCTTATTAAGCTCGTTTTTTACGAATATTGTGTAATTTTGGTATTATAGGTTCGCATTGTACATCTAAAAATAAATACAGCGTTAAGAAAGGTATTTTGTTGTCGCATTCATTTTACGCTAGTAGTTATATTCTTTAGCATTCCTGAAAATGTATCTTTAAATGGCTTAATACGTGTGTCTGTTGACAACAAATTAGCCTTGACCCCATTTGGTGAATTATCGCATTTAGGATAAACTGCAACTTTGGTGTCGATATTTATTACTGAAAATTTTCCTCTAACTTTTAACTAATGAATATAAGTCTCCGACATAATGTCTCCAGTATGTATATATCTGTTGGTTAGTAAATTACAGCTACTTTTTATGCATTTAATATCCCCGACTTGAAATGACTATTGATTGTATTGTGTAAGATATACTACTGATTTAAACATGCACGTTTTACAGGCATCTATTACACCATGGCTATCATCGGACCAGCTCTTGGTTACATCCTGGGTGGCCAGTTTCTAGAAATCTACACAGATATAGGAGTAGATCCGGCCGAGTGAGTAATGAATAGTATTCTTTAAATAGAAATATTTATTTTGCTGATTATTTGCATTTATACATAATAAATATATTTAACAAAATAACATTTTCAGGTATTGTGATTTTGTCGTAGCACTGTCATTTATTGTTTACACGCTCAAAGCACAGGGAAACAGGGGGCAGATCCAAATGTCGATCCTCGTGTGTCACTCCTTTGGAGGGCTCTAATGGTGCATGCTAGGTTACGTGACATATTTTGCTCCAATTTTAAGTAGGTACACACAAATAAAGGTTCAGATGAAACTCCCGCAGTCTCTTTCTTACCTGCTAGTTTCTATTTTACTACCTACTAATCAATTTTCTCTGGAGTTTTCAACGTTATAGAAAGTAGTTAAACCTACTCAGATCATTGTATAACTTGTAGACCTTCAGAATGTCTGAAAACATTTTTAGTCTCTTTACACTGACTTAATGCTTTAGGTGTTATTAAGTTATACTTTTGATTGTAAAGAACTCGGTACAGTGTAAGATATGATCAGTTATATTTTAAATGTCAGTTGTTTAATTGTTCACCTTTATAATACATTATATAATACGTATTGAACAGAATAACAAGGAGCTTTTCTTAGTTATACATTTTTTTCTATTACATGAACGTCTCAGTAAAATTTCCTTTTTTTTACTTCTATTGACCATATTTAACATGAAATAGCTCAATTAGTAAAAAAGCTTAAATGAAATGTTATTTTTATTTTAAACTATTTATTCCTATTGTTTATTTTACAAGTTAAATCTAGATGTTTAATAGTTATCTGAAACTTTCGTATTGCACACGAGAGGGCGTTTAAAGAATCTGCGCTTTAGATCTTTTTGTTAAAAAAAGCTGTAACTTACTCATGTAAACTCGCCTGTCGAAGGTTCCAATACTGGGGCTGAAAGGTAATCAAACAAGCTAAAAGACGTAGAGAAATGTCAGTGAGACATATATTTTATAAGATTATTTGTTTAATGTCTGTGATAGAAACATTCACATGATATATGCAATAGTACTTAGTAAATTTTATTTTCTGAGAGACAGTGTCAATTAATGTCATTTACTCAAAAATAACTGCAAATAAAATTCATTTTGAAATATATTTTGCTTTTTGTCTCTCTCTCTCTCTCTCTCTATATATATATATATATATATATATCATTAAACTGAATATCACGTTTCCTTACAGGCACGGCCTAACATCAGCCAGTAGCGTGTGGGTGGGAGCTTGGTGGCTAGGATTTCTCTTCGCCGCTGGTGTCGGTTTTCTTGTTGCCATCCCAATCGGTGCTTTTCCCAAGTTGTTACCAGGTGAAGATATTATCTGTGGTTTTAAGGTCATCATAACACTGTTGTTAATCGCTAACTCTTTAAAAATTCAACAGAAACGAGGGTGTACGTGCTAAAGTTATAGCATGTGAAGTTGTATTCTATATATATATTCATCTGATATCTGAATCTGTCATCGCCAAGAGATCCTTTCTTATTCGCTACACACATCAACCATTCTTTTTTGATGTTTTGTTTTGGAGCTAACACAAACATAGACGCTTATAAGATTTTACAGTATTTTACCCGTTTACACTTGTAGAAAATCATACTTTCCCAAGTTTTACACATAGAGTTCTAATGTCATAATAAATTTGTAAAGTTTTTTATTATTTCATGTTGTTTTCTGTTACAGTAATTAAAATTTGTTTATCTAGGTAAAAAAAGATTTTCAGTTTTGCTTTTTCGTATAATATCTTATTATTTTGATGTTTTTTATCTTAAACAAGTGAAACTTTTTGTAATGTGTTAATGCATTAAGGAATTTATATAATATGAAAAACTTTAAACCATTATAATACGAAAACATCCATTTTTCTCTATCTGCTCTTTACCTACTAACTTACCTATTTATCATTGTGTTAAATATATCTAAATGTAAGTATGGATTACAAAGACATGAGTCAAAGAATAAATTTTATACTGGACTTCAATTCAAATCTACACTATATTACTGGTTTCCAACTATGTTTCAGTGCGGGCAACTTCATGAAGTGCCCCTACAATAATAAATGGGCCTGGCATGGCCTGATGGTTAGGGCGTTCAACTCGTAATCAGTGGGTTGGGATCGAATCCTAAACCGAATATGCTCGCCCTTTCTGCCGCGGGATATTATGATTAAAGAGTTGGTGGAGAGTGATGTTGACAAAGTGCCTTCTTTCTCTAGTCTGTCACTTCAAAATTAGGGACAGCTGGCGTAGGTAACCATCTAAAAGCTTGCGCGAAAAATTCAATAAACAAACAGTTATAGGTGTATTACAAGTTTGTGATACTAGTTGCAATTTTTTAGTAAATAATCACAATATAATTAAAACTATTGTAATAAACATCATATTAGACTCAAGAGTGTCTTCCACATTATCCTTCATTTTATTCTTCATTGGTTTCCAATACTTGCCAGATTTCGGCTTGTGGTATTCTCAGGTACACTGATGACTTTGCAGGTAAAAATAGTAACTGCATATAACAGAAGGAACGACAAAATGTTATGCAAAATTTAACTAAATTTCTGTGTATGTATGTGTGTGTGTGTGTTTTGTTTTTGTCTCTCTCTTGACCGAAGTCTGCCTGTTGTTTTATTGGACTCTTCTTACTTTCTTTTTTCTACCAGCATACTCTGCTGTCTCTTCCAAGCAGCTTTCATGTATTAGTACAATAAATGTCAAAGGAAATATCTTTTCTACTGATTATTACTATTGGCAAAATTTTGCACAAGTAAACAGTAATAGAGCTTTAAAATTGTAGTTCACAGATTAAATATTAGTAATTTATCTGGAAGATTCTTACTTTTTTATGTATTGCTATGGTCAATGAAATAGGAAGAGCCGAAGATGGTTGAAATGATATTGTACGACGGGCAACATTTGTTTCGTTCATAAACAAATAAATAATCCATTCAAAGATGTAAAAAAATCATCCTTTTCACTATTTTTGCTGTCTCGTCGAGTCGAGGTACTTCTATCCGCCATGCATGTGTCAAAAAATACCACCACATAGCTATAGAATCTACATAGTGTGGTAGACATCCAGCTATACCACGAACTCTTTTGTAAAGAAAAAAAAATAAGTGGTACCAGAGGGAAGTGACTCAGGACAATGAGTAACTAGAACACAAGCAATCTAGCCATATTTAACATGGTCAAGTGCGGCCTAGGATTAGCGTGCCAAACTGTAGATCTGAGGTATCGTGTTTCACTGAAAAAATGAAGTAAAACGATCTCCGCAATGTTGGGCTATGGATGCATTGAAACAGTGACGGTTTCTATCCCACTATTCAATTAGAATATCCCACGAGTTGGTGGTGGGTGTTGTTGACTATCAGACTTCGAAATTGGGGATGGTTAAAGTATATATCCCTTGTATAGCTTTGCGCAAAATTCAACCAAAAACAACCGTAATCTTCAAAGAGCAGTCATACAGATATTGCCCTGATATTCTTATACAGTTTCCCGTATGTTAGATTGTATCTTAGATGAACGCCTTCGAAGGACATGGTTAAACAACTAAAAAAACAAAGGTCCGTTGAAGCTACACATGGAGACTTGATAGATATGTGGTTGAAAGGGACAAGTGTGATTCCAATTTCTTCGGCCATCTTTCTTCTGAAAACGGCAGTTAATTTCTGTGTATGACTGGAAGTTTAACTTTTGGTTTAAAGTTTAACTTCACGAACTTCAAATCCTTGTTTATTATCTTGATAATGATAGCAAGAGATATGCACAGCTTCATTGGAATGGGTATTAGTTGGGTCGGAGTATTATCTTTCCTAAACAATAGTTTTCACTTTGAAGATGAATGCGATTAATTCTGGTTGTCTTCCACTGATTTCGTGGTCTTTGCTCTTTTAAACTTCGCTGTGTGAATTTTCCGCTTTGTTTAAAACGTTGTATCCTTCAGCTCTACTGTACATCGCTTAGCTTAATCACCGTACGAATATTTCTCTTCGAAAAGCCACGAATTAATTTTTGTAGATATTTTAGGCTCACAGCACAACTGCCTTTTATATGTGGGACAAATATTTGTCTATCACGTGAAAATAGTTCTAGAAACATCACGAAACTGATCTAATCTGTATAATTCGTAAATGAACCTTTGTATCTCAAAAGCTGCCAATATTTATGCTCAATGTAAGGAAGCACTATACCAAGACATGTATATATGAGGGGTGTCCGAAAAATTCGTGGTCCGACCTTAAAAAAAAAAGAAACACTGATTCAACTATGATTTATTTTTCAACATAATCTAATCCTGAGTCTACACACTTGCTCTAAGGCCTTTATGCCCTTCTGAACGATTTCTTATTTTTGGTCCTCTGTCCATGACTGGACGGTATGTACGACATCATCACCCCTCTGAACTCTTCGACCTTTTAGAAAGATTTTAAGGTTGGAAAAAAAGAGTACAAAAGGTCGCTTGGAGCTAAATCTGGTGAGTAAGTAGGTAGTTGCGTATTTCGAAGCCAGCATCATGGATAGCGTTCAAACCAACACACGATTTGTGAGATGGCCATTGTCCCTATGGAATAGTACACCTTTTTTTAGCAATCATCTTCTGTTTTCTTTGACCTCTTTATGCACATTGTTGATTAAAGATGCATAGTAATCTCCTGTAACGGTTTGACCCCTTTCCGAATAATCAAGTAGTAAAACACCCTTGGCATCGCAAAAAAATTATGCCATGACCTTCCCACCAGAGGGCTGCGATTTGAACATCTGCATTCTGAATTTGCATTTTTGTTCCAGAGTCGAAGTGATGTACCCTCGTTTCATTAATTGATACAAATCTATTGAAACATTTGAAGTAAGTGTTGTATTTCAACGACACGGATCAGTTTCTGCTCAGGTGACAACATTTTTGGAACCACGCTTAAACTCGGTTCATCACTTTTTCATTGTTGAATATGCAGGATCACCTTCTAATGTTTTTTCAATGTTCTGGTGGGTTTCTTCCTGTGTCATTTTCTTTTAAAAAATATTAGATCAAGCATGAAGCTTGACCTTCTCCATGATTTCCATTCAAAAATCTGCAACACATAAAATAGCTCTTTAAGTAAAATGTTACGTGCTGTTTACTCATAAAAGGTTCAGACTTTATGTTTGTCAGAAAAAGTCGCACATTCCGGTTTTTGTCAACCACGAACTTTTCGGACAGCCCTCGTGTGTGTGTATATATACGTATATATATTATATTTTAATTGAGTACATTTCAAATCTCTAGCAAAACTACAAGAAGTAAATATGAAAGGCGATAATTTTTATATAAATATTAAATAAAATATATTAAACAGCAAAGGACTAAAGGAACTCTTAAAATTGTGAATACAGAATGACCCTATAAAACGTAGTAAAGTGTTGAATTAAAACTATCTTCGTCTGTTTACAACACCACAGGAAAAATAATTATGCAATACAAGCTGAGGTATCCGTCCTTTGTCGGGGTTACGAACTTAAGTAAATTTGTGGGGGTGGATGCTATGATAAATAACACAGAAATCTTAACTTTCACATAATCTACTAATAATATAACATATTATTGCAGTATTTATTATTACCTCACCAAAGGTTTTGTATGAGTTGTCCTTCCACAATGTTTTACGTTGTTAATCAATTGACGGTTATTGGCCGTAGAAGTGTTTTACTGGCTGAAGTTGTAAGGTCACGGGTCAAATTAGGAAGTGGGTACAACTCAAGAGACGGCTCATCATCTCAGCCTTATGGTGACTGTTGGAGTAGAAACTTCATTTTAGATTATGTATTATTGCAATAGTGGGGGCAATTTTTTTTATTGCATTCCTCCATATAAAATGCTAGCACATTCTCCGAGACATACAAGATTTGTGTGCTCTCCCCCGCACTGTGTGTATGTTGTGTTATAGAAAATTTAGTACGTTTTATTTATTTTGGTGTAAGGACGTAGCGCAATCTCCGAATGTAGTTAACGTTAACATACGTCAAAGATAATAATTACTCAATAACAGTAATGATGATG